>NC_136899.1:666887-679387 GCF_949152265.1 Phoxinus phoxinus | reverse complement strand
CTCCTGCGAGTCTCTGATCAGCTGGCTGCTGCTCCTGCTGCTGGCGTTCACCGACTCCACCGCAGAGAACGACTCGTCCAGCTTCACGCGGTAATCCTCCAGGCGCTCCAGCGCTCTCTGTAGCGTGGCGTTCACCGCTTCGGCCTGTAGCTTCGCCTCGAGGACCTCCTCTCTGCTGCCTGAGCAGATCCGGTACACCAGACAAGGCTCTCTCAAACTCATGAACAAACGCTCTTCCAGGATTGTTAATAGAGCGATTATTCAACGTGTTCTGGTCTTTAATAACGTTCTCAAAACGTTTTTTTATACATCGTTCATTGAACTTTTGTTCAGAGAACATTCAAAAGTAATATTCACATAATGTTTGAAGAAATATACAACGGAATGTTCCCTTAACGTTCACATAATCAAGAAAACACTTTTTAAAAATATTTGTAAAAGTTCTGAAAACACTCAGAAATAACGTTTTCATAACAATGGCAAAACGTTCTCAATGCGTATTTTTGTCATCTAGGATTACACACACACACACACACACACACACACACACACACACACACACACACACACACACACACACACACACACACACACACACACACACACACACTGATCTGTGTCACGTACCGTTCGGCAGGTTTCTCAGGACACTGAGGGCTTCTGGGAGCAGATTAGTGAAGTTCTGAACATTCGCTCTAACACGACTCAACCTGCTAGTTACTTCAGTGACGTTAAACACCAGCCCTGGAACACACACACACACACACACACACACACACACCAACACATCAGTGTGTGAGTCGACAGCTTTACACTGCAGTCATTCCTTCACGTCTACAGTCATTACATCGTATCGTCAGCTAGTGAGTGTGCTTCACCGTATCGTTAGCTAGTGAGTGTGCTTCACCGTATCGTTAGCTAGTGAGTGTGCTTCACCGTATCGTTAGCTAGTGAGTGTGCTTCATCATATCGTTAGCTAGTGAGTGTGCTTCACCGTATCGTTAGCTAGTGAGTGTGCTTCACCGTATCGTTAGCTAGTGAGTGTGCTTCACCGTATCGTTAGCTAGTGAGTGTGCTTCACCGTATCGTTAGCTAGTGAGTGTGCTTCACCGTATCGTTAGCTAGTGAGTGTGCTTCACCGTATCGTTAGCTAGTGAGTGTGCTTCACCGTATCGTTAGCTAGTGAGTGTGCTTCACCGTATCGTTAGCTAGTGAGTGTGCTTCATCATATCGTTAGCTAGTGAGTGTGCTTCACCGTATCGTCAGCTAGTGAGTGTGCTTCACCGTATCGTTAGCTAGTGAGTGTGCTTCACCGTATCGTTAGCTAGTGAGTGTGCTTCACCGTATCGTCAGCTAGTGAGTGTGCTTCATCGTATCGTTAGCTAGTGAGTGTGCTTCACCGTATCGTTAGCTAGTGAGTGTGCTTCACCGTATCGTTAGCTAGTGAGTGTGCTTCATCGTATCGTTAGCTAGTGAGTGTGCTTCACCGTATCGTCAGCTAGTGAGTGTGCTTCACCGTATCGTTAGCTAGTGAGTGTGCTTCACCGTATCGTCAGCTAGTGAGTGTGCTTCACCGTATCGTTAGCTAGTGAGTGTGCTTCACCGTATCGTCAGCTAGTGAGTGTGCTTCACCGTATCGTCAGCTAGTGAGTGTGCTTCACCGTATCGTCAGCTAGTGAGTGTGCTTCATCGTATCGTTAGCTAGTGAGTGTGCTTCACCGTATCGTTAGCTAGTGAGTGTGCTTCACCGTATCGTTAGCTAGTGAGTGTGCTTCATCGTATCGTTAGCTAGTGAGTGTGCTTCACCGTATCGTCAGCTAGTGAGTGTGCTTCACCGTATCGTTAGCTAGTGAGTGTGCTTCACCGTATCGTTAGCTAGTGAGTGTGCTTCACCGTATCGTTAGCTAGTGAGTGTGCTTCATCGTATCGTTAGCTAGTGAGTGTGCTTCACCGTATCGTTAGCTAGTGAGTGTGCTTCACCGTATCGTCAGCTAGTGAGTGTGCTTCACCGTATCGTTAGCTAGTGAGTGTGCTTCACCGTATCGTTAGCTAGTGAGTGTGCTTCATCGTATCGTTAGCTAGTGAGTGTGCTTCACCGTATCGTTAGCTAGTGAGTGTGCTTCACCGTATCGTTAGCTAGTGAGTGTGCTTCACCGTATCGTTAGCTAGTGAGTGTGCTTCACCGTATCGTTAGCTAGTGAGTGTGCTTCACCGTATCGTTAGCTAGTGAGTGTGCTTCACCGTATCGTTAGCTAGTGAGTGTGCTTCACCGTATCGTTAGCTAGTGAGTGTGCTTCACCGTATCGTTAGCTAGTGAGTGTGCTTCATCGTATCGTTAGCTAGTGAGTGTGCGTCATCGTATCGTTAGCTAGTGAGTGTGCTTCACCGTATCGTTAGCTAGTGAGTGTGCTTCATCGTATCGTTAGCTAGTGAGTGTGCTTCACCGTATCGTCAGCTAGTGAGTGTGCTTCACCGTATCGTTAGCTAGTGAGTGTGCTTCACCGTATCGTTAGCTAGTGAGTGTGCGTCATCGTATCGTTAGCTAGTGAGTGTGCTTCACCGTATCGTTAGCTAGTGAGTGTGCGTCATCGTATCGTTAGCTAGTGAGTGTGCGTCATCGTATCGTTAGCTAGTGAGTGTGCGTCATCGTATCGTTAGCTAGTGAGTGTGCTTCACCGTATCGTTAGCTAGTGAGTGTGCTTCACCGTATCGTTAGCTAGTGAGTGTGCTTCATCGTATCGTTAGCTAGTGAGTGTGCGTCATCGTATCGTTAGCTAGTGAGTGTGCGTCATCGTATCGTTAGCTAGTGAGTGTGCTTCACCGTATCGTTAGCTAGTGAGTGTGCTTCACCGTATCGTTAGCTAGTGAGTGTGCTTCATCGTATCGTTAGCTAGTGAGTGTGCTTCACCGTATCGTCAGCTAGTGAGTGTGCTTCACCGTATCGTTAGCTAGTGAGTGTGCTTCACCGTATCGTTAGCTAGTGAGTGTGCTTCATCGTATCGTTAGCTAGTGAGTGTGCGTCATCGTATCGTTAGCTAGTGAGTGTGCGTCATCGTATCGTTAGCTAGTGAGTGTGCTTCATCGTATCGTTAGCTAGTGAGTGTGCGTCATCGTATCGTTAGCTAGTGAGTGTGCTTCATCGTATCGTTAGCTAGTGAGTGTGCGTCATCGTATCGTCAGCTAGTGAGTGTGCTTCATCGTATCGTTAGCTAGTGAGTGTGCGTCATCGTATCGTTAGCTAGTGAGTGTGCTTCACCGTATCGTTAGCTAGTGAGTGTGCTTCACCTTCAGTGAGTTTCTCCAGGGCTCGGCTGGCGTGCAGAATCTCTCCGCTCGCCTGAAGCGCACTCGTCCCCCGCGCGGTGAGCGAGAGCTCTGACGTCTGACAGAACACAGGCCAATCAGCATCACGGACCACACACTTTATCATTTATTTACTGTTACATCCAATTTCATTAATTAGTAGCTCATTTGTGAAACCTCCCTGTACGGTTTGATTGGTGGACGTACCAGATTGAGGGCGGAGCTTGCGCTGTGATTGGCGGCGTGAGCCAGATCTCCCGCCAGCTGTGTGTTTTCTCTGATGTTGCTGTTGATCTGACTGACGCTGGTTGTGTTTACTGATGCAGATCTGACCTCGGATAGAGAACTGACCGCACAAAAGAAAGATATTGAGTTATGTACAATACCACGAATATATAAATGATATGTTTTGTGGGATTTTTAGCGCGTGACGCACCTGTTAAGGGCTTGTGCCTGTTTGCTGAGGGCTTGCGCGTGATCCTCGGCCCGGTACACCATCTGTAGGGCGTCTCTTTTGGTCAAATCCATCACTAAAGTGTCCACATGCTTCCTGAGATTCACACTCCAGCCTTCCAGATGGTTCTTCATCTCATCCAGAGTCTGGAATGACAAACCGTGCCGTATACGTGTTATAATCACATTCACCGAGCCGTATACGTGTTATAATCACAGTAACCGTGCCGTATATGTGTGATATGAGGTAGAAACTTCACTTACATCCGTCCCGTTGTCCATGTTTTCCGCTATATTGAGGGCATCAGTCAGCAGGTCTTGAGCTTCCTGTACTTGTGTTTCTACTTCCTGGTTCAGATTGTTGACATTGTTGCTGGAGATCTGGAGAAAGAGATTTTTGTATTGTCTCTCTGCTCATCAATTTGATCAAAACTAGTACAAAAAGTTAAAAATTTGAAATATTATTGCAATGTTCTCTATGTGAATATCTAGTGAAGTGTAATTTATTCCTGTGATCAAAGCTGTATTTTCAGCATCATTACTCCAGTCTTCAGTGTCACATGATCCTCCAGAAATCAGTGTAATATGATGATGTGATGCTCAAGACACATTTGTGATCATCATCAGTGTTGTGTTTCTGCTGGAGGCTCACCGTGAGCTGGCTCCGGTTGGTCTGGATCTCCTCCAGCAAGCGCCGGCTCTGGTCACTGCGGCTCTCGCTCGTGTTCATGATCTCCTGGATCTGCAGGATCTGCCGCTCGGATCTCGACAGTGTTGAGGAGATGTTCTCCAGTCTGAACCGGTTCTGTACGAGCGGATGTTTAATCTCCTCCTGAACCCTCCGCAGAACAGACACTGCAGAACTGAACACACACACATTATACTGATAACTATAGGATGTTCAGTTTTCAAAGATGTAAAGTGCATGTGGACAGGATTTAGAATCTGGGCAAATTAAATCAACACTACATTAGAAACGTTGGAAAACACTTCACAATAAGGTTCATTAGTTAACTACCTTAAAAAACATGAACTAAAAATTAACAATATGTCTACAGTATTTATTAATCTTAGCTAATATTAATTTCAACATTTACTAATACTTTATTAAAATCAAAGGTTGTATTTGTTAGCATTAGTTAATGCACTGTGAACTAACATGAACAAACAATGAACAGCTGGATTATTATTAACTAACATTTACAAAGATTAAAAAATGCTCATTGTTAGTTCATAACGCATTAACGTTAGACGCGTGTGTGTTTGCGCAGACGAGTGTGTGTGTGTGTCGTACCTGAGTTCGCGCTGCGCAGTCGCACTGCAGTGTGTGAGACTGAAGGTCCTGATCTTCTCCAGCGTCGTGTTCATCTCCTCCATCAGGAACGTGTCGTTCACTTCATCAACATCATCGTCCAGCGTGACGTTCACAGAACGAACCTGCTCCATCAGGCCTGGACCAATCACATATCAGCAGCGGTGAGCACAGCAGCCAATCACATATCAGCAGCGGTGAGCACAGCAGCCAATCACAGACCAGCAGCGGTGAGCACAGCAGCCAATCACAGACCAGCAGCGGTGAGCACAGCAGCCAATCACAGATCAGCAGCGGTGAGCACAGCAGCCAATCACAGACCAGCAGCGGTGAGCACAGCAGCCAATCACAGATCAGCAGCGGTACTCTTCAAAATAAAATAAAATAAAATAATAATGTTTATTTGGTTACCGTGGATGGCAGCGTGAGAGTTACTGATGAGCTCCAGCAACTGTTTGCCCAGCGTGAGTTTCTCCTCAGAGTTCAGCAGCACCGCTTCACTGCCGTCGAACACACTCTGGACCTGCACACACACACACACACACACACACACTGAGCATCAGCATCAGTCTCCCGTCGCCATGGTTACCGTGAGGAGGATGCGAGCGCACCTGTTGCTGCAGGTCAGTGATGTCATCGCTCAGGTGTCTCAAGCTTCGCTCTCCTGCGGTCAGATGATAATCTGGGCTCTGATCCCACGACATCAAACTCTGGAAATGAGGTTTACATATGAAGTATTCATGCATGCAGTGTTACATGAGTGATGGTTGATGCGTGCAGGCTGGGTCACGTGACTGACCTTGACCTCTCGGGTCTGGTTCTCGAGGGTCATGAGCTGACTGTAGGGGGCGATGATGACACCCGACAGGTTTAGAGACGCGACTGACCCGTCTAAAGAGTCCAGATCGTCCAACAGCAGTCCTGTGCATCCGTCATCACACGCTGAAGAGACACAAGCTGCTCATCACACTGACACCGCAACAAACACACTCAACACTCAACTCAACTCAACTCAACTCAACACTCAACTCTCAACTCTCAACTCTCAACTCTCAACTCAACACTCAACTCAACACAACACTCAACTCAACACTCAACTCAACACTCAACTCAACACTCAACTCAACTCAACTCAACACTCAGCTCAACTCAACACTCAACACTCACTTCAACTCAACTCAACACTCAGCTCAACTCAACACTCAACTGAATCAACACTCAACTCAACTCAACACTCAACTCAACACAACTCAACTCAACACTCAACTCAACACTCAGCTCAACACTCAACTCAACACTCAACTGAATCAACACTCAACTCAACACTCAACTCAACTCTACTCCACTCCACTCCACTCAACTCAACTCAACTCAACTCAACTCAACTCAACTCAACTCAACACTCAACTCAGCTCAACTCAGCTCAACTCAGCTCAACTCAAATCAACACTCAGCTCAACACTCAACTAAACTCAACACTCAACTCAACTCAACTCCACTCCACTCAACTCTGCTCAACTCAACACTCAGCTCAACTCAACACTCAACACTCAACTAAACTCAACACTCAACTCAACTCCACTCCACTCCACTCCACTCTGCTCAACTCAACACTCAGCTCAACACTCAACTAAACTCAACACTCAACTCAACTCAACACTCAACTCAGCTCAACTCAACTCAACACTCAGCTCAACACTCAGCTCAACACTCAGCTCAACTCAACTCAAAACTCAACTCAAAACTCAACTCAACACTCAACTAAACTCAACACTCAACTCAACACTCAACTCAACACTCAACTCAACTCAACTCAACACTCAACTCAACTCAACTCAACACTCAACTTAACACTCAGCTCAACACTCAGCTCAACTCAACTCAACACTCAGCTCAACTCAGCTCAACTCAACTCAACACTCAATTCAACACTCAACTCAACACTCAACTAAACTCAACACTCAACTCAACTCAACTCTACTCAACACTCAACTCAACTCAACACTCAACTCAACTCAACTCAACTCAACACTCAACTCAACACTCAGCTCAACTCAACTCAACACTCAACTCAACACTCAACTCAACTCAACACTCAACTCAACTCAACACTCAGCTCAACACTCAGCTCAACTCAACACTCAACTCAACTCAACACTCAACTCAACTTAACACTCAACTCAACACTCAACTCAACACTCAGCTCAACTCAACACTCAACTCAACACTCAACTCAACTCAACACTCAACTCAACACTCAGCTCAACACTCAGCTCAACTCAACACTCAACTCAACTCAACTCAACTCAACACTCAACACTCAGCTCAACTCAACTCAACTCAACACTCATCTCAACTCAACTCAACTCAACACTCAACTCAACTCAACACTCAGCTCAACTCAACACTCAGCTCAACACTCAGCTCAACTCAACTCAACTCAACACTCATCTCAACTCAACTCAACACTCAACTCAACTCAACACTCAGCTCAACTCAACTCAACTCAACACTCAACTCAACACTCAACTCAACACTCAGCTCAACTCAACTCAACTCAACACTCAACTCAACTCAACACTCAGCTCAACTCAACACTCAACTCAACACTCAACTCAACACTCAACTCAACTCAACACTCAACTCAACACTCAGCTCAACTCAACTCAACTCAACACTCAACTCAACTCAACACTCAGCTCAACTCAACTCAACACTCAACTCAACTCAACTCAACTCAACTCAGCTCAACACTCAACTCAACACTCAACTCAACTCAACTCAACTCAACTCAACACTCAGCTCAACTCAACTCAACACTCAACACTCAACTCAACACTCAGCTCAACTCAACTCAACTCAACACTCAGCTCAACTCAACTCAACACTCAACTCAACTCAACTCAACTCAGCTCAACACTCAACTCAACACTCAACTCAACTCAACACTCAGCTCAACACTCAGCTCAACTCAACACTCAACTCAACTCAACTCAACACTCAACTCAACACTCAACTCAACTCAACACTCAACTCAACACTCAACTCAACACTCAACTCAACTCAACTCAACTCAACTCAACTCAACACTCAACTCAACAGTCAACTCAACACTCAACTCAACTCAACTCAACTCAACACTCAACTCAACACAACACTCAGCTCAACTCAACTCAACTCAACACTCAACTCAACTCAACTCAACACTCAGCTCAACTCAACTCAACACTCAACTCAACTCAACTCAACACTCAACTCAACTCAACACTCAGCTCAACTCAACACTCAACTCAACTCAACACTCAGCTCAACTCAACTCAACACTCAACTCAACACTCAGCTCAACTCAACTCAACACTCAACTCAACACTCAACTGAACTGAATCAACACTGAACTGAACTGAATCAACACTGAACTGAATCAACACTGAACTGAACTGAATCAACACTGAACTGAATCAACACTGAACTGAACTGAATCAACACTGAACTGAATGAACTCCAAACTGAACTGAATCAACACTGAACTGAACTGAATCAAGTCTGAACTAAATCTACACTGAACTGAAGTGAGCTGAAAAACAAGTCAACTGAAATGGAATTTGTTTCATAATTGAAGAATTCTGCAACAATTATAAAACTGAATTGAATCAGCACTGAACTCAACTGAAATGTATTTACACTGAATTCAACTAAACTGAATAAACACTGAACTGAATCAACTCTGAACTGAATCAACTCTGAACTGAACTGAATAAACACTGAACTGAATCAACTCTGAACTGAACTGAATAAACACTGAACTGAATCAACTCTGAACTGAACTGAATAAACACTGAACTGAATCAACTCTGAACTGAACTGAATAAACACTGAACTGAATCAACTCTGAACTGAACTGAATAAACACTGAACTGAATTAACACTGAACTGAATTAACACTGAACTGAGCTGAAAAACAAGTCAACTAAAATTGAATTCGTTTCATAATTGATATAGACATTGACACCGTTACTGAACTGAATCAACACTGAACTGAATTGAATAATTGATAAAGTTTGTAACATCGACACTGTTATTTTCCCGTTTCCCACGGTGAAGCTGCATTGAAACCATCTGTAGAAGTAACGCAGACTCACACACACACTGCTCGCTGACCAGCACGTGTCTCTCCTCACACTGGTCACACAGATGACCTCTGACCCCGGGCTTGCACTCGCACCGGCCCGTGTGTCCATCACACACACCGTGCAGCGACCCGGTCCCGTTACACCGACACTCCTGACACCGGCCGCCCGGCTCCGACGGGTCGCCATGGTAACCCACCGAACACCTGAGACGCAGAGAGAGCGTTAGCGGTTAGCTGCACAGATCAAATACACTTATACACATGAACACAGAACTCTGAGGGCCCTATTTTAACGTTCTGAAACGCAAGTGTCAAAGCGCAAGTAACTTTGTGGGCGGATCCCGGCGCTGTTGCTATTATACCGGCGGGATAAACGACTCTTGCGCCCGACGCAAATCTAACATGTGTTGGTCTGAAGTCGCTTCATTATTCATAGGTGTGGTTTGGGCGTAACGTGAAATAAACCAATCAGAGCGTCCTCTCACATTCCCTTTAAGAGCAGACGCGCTTGTTCCATGACGGATTGCTATTATAATGGCGGATCGCTATTATAACGGCGGGTTTGCCGGCGCACGCCAGGAGCGGTTCACAGCCGAGGAGACCGATGTTCTCGTCAGGGCCGTAAAACACAGAGAAGTGACATTGGGGATGATGGAGAAACACACACAAATCAGCTTCGGTTAAACAGTCGTATAATTTGGGTAGTAAATGTGTAGCCTAATCTAGATTTTTTTTTTTTTTATCTAGATAGATCTTTTTCACATCTTCACGGACACAACAATGATTTCCCTCGTGTGTTAATATTTTTCCTTGTAATAATGTATGATTTGCAAAAATGAAAACTGCTGCGTCTGTTTATAATTATTAGAGAATCAAAGTGGATGCGCGTTAACACACTACATTATGGCAGAGCACGCGCCCTTAAAATAGCATATCACTAACGTGCAACGCGCCACTGTCTTTAGACTGGGTTTCTCCTGGTCAATGGCGCAATTGCTTTCTAAAACTGGAAAATAGCACCAGGGAAGTTTTGCGCCGGAACACACTCCTCTTTACACTGAACCGCCCCCGCGAGCGCAAGTTCATTCCCTAATTTACAGACGTGCGTCTGTGGAGGGAAGAGTCCGCTGTGCACGGGTGCAAAATAGGAATGATACATGCGTCGGTGTTCAAAGTCAATTGCGCTGGGTGCGAGATAGGGCCCTGAGTCTCTCGCGCTTCAGTGGTTTACAGTCATATTGAAATACACAGAGGAATCGATAAGAAGAATCAAAAATTTAAATTTTATAACAAGGATCCGATTCCTGACCTCAAGTATTCGATTCCAGAATTGGATCCCAACCCTAGCATTAGCGTACGAGTGTTTGTGTGTGTGTGTGTGTGTGTGCCGTAACGTCACATGACCTCACCTCTCACAGTAGCGTCCCTCGTATCCCTCCTCACAGCGGTCGCAGCGGAAATCTCCAGCGCCCTCTAACACACACGTCCCGCTGAAGCTAAACACACACAAAACACACACGTCACGCTGAAGCTAAACACAAACAAAACACACACGTCACGCTGAAGCTAAACACACACAAAACACACGTATTATTATTCTCTCTTACTATTATATGAAATAATGGCATTACAAAGTTAAAACTAGTGCAGGTGTTCTTCAGTGCAGATTTTTGTAAAGGTTTAAAGGGGGGCGCGACGAGAAAAGTTTGAGAACCACTGGTTTGCCATGGGCTACACACAGCCGTCGTGTCATGTGACCTCACCTTTGACCCCGCAGTGGACAGGCACACAGCGAGCAGTCGCTGACCGAGCCCTGAACCTTCCCATAATGCCCTGCGGCGCACAGGTGACAGTGCTCTCCTGCGGTGTTGTGCTGGCAGCCCTGCACACACGGTCAGTTAAGCATCTCGAGTTGTCAGTGTGATGTGGAATACGCAGGGTTATCGGTGTGGATTTGCTCACCAGACATTGGCCCGTCTCCAGGTCACATGACACGCTGTGGTTGTTGCACCGGCACGGGACGCAGGGCCGAACGAGCGGCCGGCTCCGGCCCTTCATGTTGAGCTCAGACACGGCCTGCCGGTAATAACCCGGAGAACACTCCTGCAACACACAGCCTTCGTTACGCTTCAGTTCACAGTTATTATCAGAGGAGACTGGCGAGTTATGCATTTCAGAAATACACATCTACAAAATCACAGTTAGTGAGAAAGGTGATGTGATGATGCAGAAACAATGATCTCACTGAAGTAATGAATGTTTGACGGGTAAAAACCGCAGATGTGGGAGAGTCTCGGTCAACATCTACAGGAACATCAAGATAAGGCCCACACCAATATCCATAACTATATCAATATCACTGTTTGTTATAAGCGCTGCAGTTTGTCGTCTGTCGCTTTAAATGCTTGCGATCTTTACACAGGATTCTGATTGGCTGTCGATGTTTTTATCGTTCGTCAGCTGGAAAGTCGTTATAACTGTAGTTGTGCTGTGGACATTAAATCATTATATTTCGATTTTTAGAACTATATTATTATCGTTGTAGTTATCGTCCTTGGTGTGAACGGGCCTTTATTTATATTTTATATATTATATTGCCTTCTTATTAAATTATATTATATTATCAATTATTAATTTTATATTATTTATATATTTTTTGTATATTATATTGTCTTATAGACAAGAAAAAATAGAATAAATATAAAATAATATACTTTGAATTATATATTATATTGTCATATTTTTTAATATTAATTTTATATAGATATTTTAAAATATGTATATTATATTATAAAATGTATAATATAATAATTTTCTAAGTTTCTAAATTCAGATAAAGGACAGGAACTGTTAGACACATGTCCAAACACTTGAGTGTTTGAGTTTCCCCAGACCTGACACGAGAGTCCAGCGTATCCCAGCGGACACTCGCACGCCTCCAGCAGCCGAGCCACTTCTCCGCCCTCGGGAACGTCTTCCGCATCCAGAGACACTTCCATCGAGATATTAGAGATCCTGGAGAGACAAACATGGAAGCACAGATTAGAGAAACACTGACTCTGTCTTCCGGGGAGTTCTGGGAGTTTCCACAAGAGGTCGACAAAGACTCCCAGTGTAAGATATTTAGAGCTGAATTAAAAGGGTTCTGCATGAAATTGTGAGTTATTTGGCATTTTAGTTGAAAGACTGAGGAATGTGGTTAAATTACTAAATTAACATTTATCTACTTATGTATTGATCAAATGTAGTAATTTAAAAGGTAAATAAAATAAAAAATAACCAAAACATTTTTGTAGAAATATT
>NC_136899.1:629387-656887 GCF_949152265.1 Phoxinus phoxinus | reverse complement strand
CACCGACCCGATAAAACCCGGGAATACAGTACTGGAGACACACACACACACACACACACACACACACACACACACACACTGCTGGGTGAGAGACTGGTTGATATGTGCATGTTCAGCTCCTGTGTTAGCGCATGTGTTCCTCACCTCGCAGGACGAGCCGGAATATCCCCACGGACACTCGCACTGCTCCACATCCAGCGGGAGTTTAGCCGGACCGGAGTGTGTGTCTGCAACACCTAAAGACACGCCGCTCAACCTGCCGACCACACACGTTCACAATAATGAATAAACGATTCAATAAAACAAGAAGCTAAATATTAGACAGGCCGATTCATGACATATTTTATATTTACATATATATAATTATTAATATATATTATATTTAGAATTATATTTATACATATATATATAAAATAAATGTATTTGTTGTTTATTTCAGCTCGGTTGTGTTCTGACCGTAGCGTTCCCTCAGCGCTGGCCTCCAGCTGAGCCCGGACCCGTAGCGTAGCGAGGTCCGCTAGCAGCGTCATCAGCTCGTCTCTCTGAACACTCCTGCCACTGTGAGCGTCGGTGAACGAGTGCGGGAGGATCCGCGTCGAGACGAGCTGCTCGGTGTGAGCGTTCAGAAGCAGACGAGAGGACGGCGTCTGTCTCAGCGTACGCCCGTTACCCTGAAACAAAGCCAAATCCTGACTGACGAGAGGAGCTGGGGAGGGAGGGGGGCAATCCTAATCCTACCGTAACCCTATAGTAAGTGCATGTAGTGGCTTAATATTACTCAGTAGTTAAATGTATAATTACACTGTAACAATGACACTTCAAATAACAAAAATTCAAATAAAATGTAACCAAACAAAGTTTTAAAGCTTTACAGATTGTTGTAAGACGTCAACATGGTAAATCATGCAGAGTGAGGTGGACAGTAACAAAGTACATTTACTTAAGTACACTTTTGGAGTATCTGTACTTTACTTGAGTATTATTTTTTCTGGAAACTTTAACTTTAACTTCTCTACATTTGAAAGACAAATATCGTACTTTTTACTCCACTACATTTCTGTCGAGGTCCCTGAGTAGAGGGTAGTAACGTCAGGGATGATTTTTGGTTGTAAATGAACGTCTGCTTGACGCCAGAACTCGACTGATGTTGGTTTCTGACGTCAACCGATTTTCAACCACAATACAACGTCTGTGCAACGCTGGAGATTAACGTCAATCTGACATTGGATTCTGACATCAACATGATTTTAATGTTCAGCGTTGGGTTTGGTCTAAATGCGAATTTTGTCATAGTTTTGGAGCGCACTAGCTTATAGATAACAAGGCTAACATATTCATACTAAAAGCCAAACAACTGGGAACAGCGATTTGTGTGTCCGAAACCACTGTGGACGTTATTGAGTGACTTATTCAATCCCACGACTGGAACTGTGAAATAAATGTGATGTTGATATGAGGGTCGGCAGGCAGAGATTCAGAGGCATACGGTACTGTAAATCGGCTATTACATGCAACAATAATAAAACAATGCATTGACATTTACTTTTATACTTAAGTACTTTTAAAAATTAGTACTTCTGTACTTTTACTTAAGTAAAAATCGGTCTTTACAACTTTTACTTGTAACGGAGTAATATTTGACCAGTCGCATCTGTACTTTCACTCAAGTACGGGAGTTGTGTGCTTTGTCCACCTCTGGCAGCAATAAACAGTTATATAGCTGATCGGGTCACATGTGCAGAATAATGATCATCTTACCTCAATAATTACACTGAAATCTGAGCTCAGCGTTTTGTCCACGTTCTCCTCAGATGTGTCGTACGCAACGCTGTAGTTCAAGAAACCTCCATACGACGTCAACTACACAGAGAAATGAGGACGATGCACCACTTAAACCTGTCAGAATACTGCGTAATATGCTTCACCGATGATTGTAGGTCATCAGCTGATGGTTTAGTTTTAAGCTTTATTTCTACAGCGCTTTATACAGTACTGACTGTTTCAAAGCAGCTTCACAGTAATAAACAGGAAAATAACAGTGTTTATGATCATCAATATAAAAACATACTCAATTTCAGCTGTACAGAATATTGCCATTTGTACTATCATCTGATAATATTAGTTAATTCGATAATATTACTAATATTGAAAAAAGTTTTAAGTATGTCATCTTGGTGATCAAAGATGAGTTTTAAAAGATACAATTATTGACTAAAGGGGGACTTTAAAATTAGTTAAAAAAAGGTGCTAATATCCATCAGTTTTGATTTCATGTTAAATGGAGATCAGAGCTGATGGCAATGAATGTTAAAATTAGATATTTTAATTTCATGAATCCCCTGGGGACAGACGCTTACCCGTGTGTAAGCTAATTAGCTGTAAATGTGTTCATGAGTGTGAGTGTAATGACAGGCCAGCGAGAAACACACACACACACAGAGAGAGAGAGAGTCACCTTGTTGTTGAGGAACGGCTCCGGCGCGGCCCACGACCACAGCGACGGCGCTCTTGCGGACACCGAGCCGTTCGACACGATCAGGTTCTCGTCTGAGATCTGAGATGTGAAGATGCTGGAGCTCTGAGGAGATCGCAGGAGAACCGCGTCTCTGTGAACCACCTGAGAATCAACAACACACAAGCTCCGTTTCAAACCAGTCAAGTCTTTAGTTCTATAGCGCTTATAACAATACAGACTGTTTACAGCAGCTCTCGAATAAAGTTATTGTCCAGCTAAAGTTGATTGATTCACTTCCGTTGTAAAGATCATTAGTTATTAACTTAGGGGGCGCTAACACGACACAGAAAACAGAAAACTTCATTTGCACGACAACAGTGTTTGCTGCTCGACACAGTCACAGCGTTACTACATATATTGTGAAATAGGTTTTATTTTTGTATTTTCTGTTTTCATTTTAGTTAATGTTTTAGTAGTTTGGTAGTGCGGTTTTGTCATTTAAAAAAAATATATATATACTTTTTTTTTTTTTTACATGTCTTTTCACACCTGTTTCTTGTTTAGTTTGTTTCCCCCTGTGTTTAAGCCCTCAGTTTAGTTCTAAGTCTTTACTTTAGTCAAGCTGTTACGATGATATAGTTTTGTTGTTTTTGGTGTGATGTTGGCAGGAGTTAAACACACCGAGCTGGTGAACCAGGTCGAGCTCTCGCACACGTCTGACACTCCGAAACAGAAACACTCGGTGCAGCCCTCGGGATTATTGGCCTGCAGGTTATAGAAACCCTGCTTACACAGATCACAGTTCGAGCCCATCACGTTATCCTGCAGAGAGAGAGAGAGGGAGAGAGAGATAGAGAGATTTTTGTATCATATTTGATTCATCAGGTGTTTATGGCTCATATAATCTGATATAGTGAGAATATGGAAAGAAAAAAACTGCTTAAACTGAGAAAAAATATGCAGTTTGGTGCAGATGCTGATATTTATATGAAATTCTGATGCTTATAATGTAAATCAATGAGATATTTACAACAGCATAGCAGATACATAAATAAAATACACATAAATATAAAAATCTGCCAATAATGTATTAGTGGAATGATATTTAAATGTTTAGTTTTATGATTAAAGCTCAGTAGTTTTAAAACACATGATAATATAATGCAATATAATGATGATTGAGAGATGAACAAATAAACCTTCCTCAAAAGCCTGATGATCATATTTGATACTCATGATTCTTCAAAAACATTATGTATAATAATCATGTAAACCTCAGTCGTTCAGTCCAGCTGAAATATTACAAACAATATCAAAGTTATTCTCGCGTTTACTTGATTAAATCAGAGCAGATCTGACACAGAAAGACACAAGCTAAGGAGGACTATACTAAAGCTATATATATATATATACTGAAGATATACTGAAGACTTCTACTGGATAAAAGAGTGTAAGCTCTCGATCAGACACAGAAGAACTGGAGGAGATTGTGTTCGACAGCATTAAAGCTTTAAATGGTTTAAAACATCTTCATCCATCATTTCTAAGTCTTCAGTGTTTATTTCCCTGTTGATGATCTTGGTAAAGCGAGAATGAAGTGTGTGTGTGTGTGTGTGTGTGTGTGTGTGTGTGTGTGTGTAGCGGTACCTTGCACACACACTCCCTGCAGGGGTCGCTGTTGTGGCTTCCGTCCAGGTTACACTCGCAGCGAGTGCATTGTGGGAAATCTCTGAAGCCGAACGCACAGCGGTCACACTTCTCGCCCGCAAAACCCTCCTTACACACACACTGACCTGCGGACAGACCTACACACACACACACACACACACACACACACCAGCAGCTCAGACCACGCCTGAAACACGGCACTCAGAGATACTCCACAGGGAGCAGAAGCAGGGGTCGTCACCTGTGTTGGGGTCCGCGTGATCGTCGTCTCTGATGCACACGGGACTCGCTGAACCTCTCGCGTCACACTCACACTCGACACACGGGTCATCGGCGTACGGAGACACCTGTAACACACACCTCACAGGTTTAACATTCAGTCTTTATTGTGCAGAAGATTCATCATGTTTGGAAACTCTTCTGGAGACACAGTTAACAGGGAACATTCTCAGAACTTTAGCAAACATTCTTCCAGAACGCTCATTTAAAGTTATCTGGTTTTTAATAATGTCCTCAAAATATAAGTTATGCAGTTATGACACAAATTTTAGATACTATTGAAAATTCACAAATTTCTTTTCCAATTTTGAAACCACAGCTAAAACTGCAAACCTAGCTAATAGGCTATAACTGTAAATATACTCTTCACTGTATAAGTTAAAGATAGATTCATACTTATTAAAGTTACAAAAGTTATTAGTAAAGAGCAGTGAGTATTTTTTTTACTTTTTACACTGACTCACTCACTCACTCCCTGAATCACTCCATCACAGAATCACTCACTCACTGAATCACTAATCACATCACACACACACACACACACACTCACACTCACTCACTGACTCACTCACTCATTCATTGACTCACACACTGAATCACTCATTCACTGAATCACTCACTCACAAATCACTCACTCACTCACTGAATCACTCATTCACTGAATCACTCACTCACTGAATCACTTTCTCACTCACTGAACCGCTTACTCACTGAATCACTCACTCACTGAATCACTCACTGAATCACTCACTCACTGAATCAATCACTCACTATATCACTCACTAAATCACTCACTCACTCACTCACTCACTGAATCACTCATTCGCTGAATCACTCACTCACTGAATCACTCACTCACTCACTCACTTACTCACTGAATCACTCACTCACTCACTCACTTACTCACTGAATCACTCACTCACTGAATCACTTACTCACTCACTCACTCACTCACTCACTCACTCACTGAATCACTCATTCGCTGAATCACTCACTCACTGAATCACTCACTCACTCACTCACTGAATCACTTACTCACTCACTCACTCACTTACTCACTGAATCACTCACTCACTGAATCACTCACTGAATCACTTACTCACTCACTCACTGAATCACTCATTCACTGAATCACTCACTCACCTGGTTAGGTCTGTAGTATCCGTCCGCACAGGTTTGGCAGTTCACTCCCGCTGTGTTCTGGGAGCAGTTCACACACACTCCTCCGCCCACGAACCGGTCCTGTGTGTTCAAGCTCAGCCTCAGATCCGCCACCGTCTGGTTGTAGAAACAGTCGTCGGCCTTGTTGTGACAATTACACTCTGATCAACGAGAGAGGAAACACACAGATCAGGAGGGTCGTGATCGCTTATAAACGAAGCTTTGTCTAGTTTTGTGTTTGAGTGAATCTCACAAAATACTGTGTGTCCATGTCATACGTGTGACGTTATTTATTGTCTTACTCTCGCATGTGTTTCCTTTAGAAAGCGTTCCTGGTTGCCACGGCTCCTGGTGGTATCCAGGGCAACACTCATTACAGCTCTCACCACAAGTGTTGTGCTCACACACACACTTCAGTTTCTGTGGAAACACGAGAGAGAAGAGAGTGAGACACGCATAACAAACAGCGGAGGGGCAGAGAAAGGAGATGTGTCCCAGTGTGTCGCCACTGTAAACACTGAGGACACACACACACACACACACACACACACACACACACACACACACACACACACACACACACACACACACACACTTGAGAAATGAGACCCTATTGTAAAGTGTTTTTATGACTACATATGCAATTACAGTGACTTAAGAGAGGCGGAGCCAAAGTTCACACTATGATTTGATTGACAGCTTCCGTCTCAGGGGGATGGTGTTTGTTGTCAGTTACCTTGGTAACGGCGTCCCACGGGCAGCTCTGGGCGTGGCCATAGCAGATGCACATCCCGCCCACTGAGATGTCCTTGATGGAGTAATAATACTGAAAAGCAGACCGAGACCAGGACACAGTTAGACCGTTACTGCAGTAACACAAAACTGTTATAACGAGTTATCACTATAACTGCGATCCGCTACACCCCTGCACGGTACGCCTTGACATATCCTGAAGTACCATGGTATATGAATATGGTGATCATATCAAGGCACCATCTCAGCACAACATTAATAAAAGTGCTTCATACCCGGCGTGTGACGATGGGGTCGACGTCGCGGGGGTCGTGGTAGCTGAGGGTCATGAGGTCGGCGTTGAGCGTTCGGATCCTCTGCAGTCTCAGGCGTATGAACCGGGCCGAGGTGAAGTCCAGCAGTTCTGGAGTCAGATCATCAGCGCTGGGACGCCCGTTAATCAGAGACGTGTGGATCTGTGGAGAGACCAGACACACTCGTCAGGGGAAGGCTTTATTGTGCTCTTTTAGTCGGTGTAAAACACACACACACACACACACACACACACACACACACACACACACACACACACACACACACACACACACACACACACACAGACAGACAGACACACACACACACATGCTGAAATCTGTCATGTTCAATATTATTAACTCGTCTCTATCTTTAGGACATGTTCCAAAAACGTTCAAGCTGGCAGTTATAAAACCTCTTATTAAGAAACCACAATTAGATCCAAATAACCTAGCAAACTACAGACCCATTTCAAATCTTCCATTTATGTCTAAAATACTAGAAAAAGTTGTGTCCGCTCAACTGTGCTCTTTCTTGCAAGAAAACGATATCTATGAAAAGTTTCAGTCAGGATTCAGGCCACATCATAGCACAGAAACTGCGCTCGTTAAAATTACAAATGATTTACTTTTAGCTTCTGACCAAGGCTGTATCTCAATACTAGTTTTACTCGATCTTAGTGCTGCGTTTGACACTATAGATCATAAAATACTCTTAGATCGACTTCAAAATTACACTGGTGTTCAGGGACAGGCATTAAGCTGGTTTAGATCGTACCTATCAGACCGTTACCATTTTGTCCATTTAAATGGGGAAAAATCAAAGATAACGTCAGTAAATTATGGAGTGCCGCAGGGATCTGTATTAGGCCCCCTGCTATTCTCAATTTATATGCTGCCACTTGGTAATATTATAAGAAAACATGGAATTAGTTTCCACTGTTATGCTGATGACACTCAATTATATATTTCATCACGACCAGATGATAACACTAAATTATCTAAAATGACAGAGTGTGTTAAAGATATAAAATATTGGATGACGTGTCATTTTCTTCTTATTATTATTATTATTATTACACACCTCTCCGTGCTCCAGCGGCACCAGTCGGGAGTAGTAAGATGTGCAGATGACCTCGTCGTCCCTCTTGTACGTGGGCGGGCCGAGGCGGGGCGTGACGTTGTAGCGGGTCAGGCACTCGGTGTCGCTGATGGCGTAATATTGCCACGGCTGGAAGTCCAGCCCGTCCAGAGAGCGCTCCAGAACCCAGTTCCCGGGTCGCGGGGAGTTCGCCGCCTTGATGATGATGTAGGCGACCTGGAAGACCTGCGGGGCGAAGAGCGCACACTGGGTCACATGGACAGCAGGGCTACTATAGTGACATTACTTATTATGCCTCTTTTCACCAGATGTATAAATCTACAGTGTCCCCAGAATGTGTGTGTGTGTGTGTGTGTGTGTGTGTGTGTGTGTGTGTGTGTGTGTGTGTGTGAAATTTCAGCTCAAAATACCAGATCATTTATTATAGCTTGGCAAATTTGCCCCATTTTGGGTGTTGAGCAAAAACTCGTAAAACTCATAAAGTAAACAGCTGAAGGACAGCGGTGACTTCCTCTTCCTGTCGTGAGAGAGATCACACCGAACCTTTACTCTACTCTCCTCTAATGACCCTCCGTCTCAGCAATCACTCTGTCTGTCCCGCTCAGACACAACAAGTTCTGGCAGGAGAAACTCTCTGCGTGTGTGTGTGTGTGTGTGTGTGTGTGTGTGTGTGTGTGTGTGTGTGTGTGTGTGTGTGTGTGTGTGTGTGTGTGTGTGAGTGTGTGTGTGAGTGTGCGTGCGTGTGTGTGTGTGTGTGTGTGTGCGTGTGTGTGTGTGTGTGTGTCTCAGATGTGCTGCTCTATCCCAGTTCTCACTCAATCTCTCTAGACAAGCACTGGGTTGAGTGTGTTTCTGTGAGCTTCACACACTCACACACACACACCTGAACACAGGGGCTTAATGTACTGACGCTATTCTTCTGTGATGATCAACATCATGATCTGATGATGTAGGTTTAGTTTAAGAAGATACAATACACAGCATAAACCATTACGCCTGATGAGAATCCCTGCAAACCACATATACAAGTGTGAGAGTGTGTGTGTGTGTGTGTCTGAGTGAGTGTGTGTGTGTGTCTGAGTGAGTGTGTGTGTGTGTGTGTGTGTGTCTGAGTGAGTGTGTTTGTGTCTGAGTGTGTGTGTGTGTGTCTGAGTGAGTGTGTGTGTGTGTGTGTGTGTGTGTGTCTGAGTGAGTGTGTGTGTGTGTGTGTGTGTGTGTGTGTCTGAGTGAGTGTGTGTGTGTGTCTGAGTGTGTGTGTGTGTCTGAGTGAGTGTGTGTGTGTGTGTGTGTGTGTGTGTCTGAGTGAGTGTGTTTGTCAAGTCAAGTCAAGTCAAGAATATTTGTATAGCGCTTTTCACAATACAGATTGTATCAAAGCAGCTTCACAGTATTAATTAAAAGAATAATAAAACGTCCATGTTTGGTAATGCTAATCAATAGTAATATTGATTGATTCATTAAATTGAATATCCCCAGGGAATATGCAGTGTCCCCATAGGGACACTGCATGTTTGTGTCTGAGTGTGTGTGTGTGTGTCTGAGTGAGTGTGTGTGTGTGTGTGTGTGTGTGTGTGTGTCTGAGTGAGTGTGTGTGTGTGTCTGTCTGAGTGAGTGTTTGTGTGAGAGTGTGTGTACGCGAGTGTGTGTTTTTGTGAGTATTCGTGAGTGTGTGTGAGTCTGTGTGTGTGTGTGTGTGTGTGTGTGTGTGTTTGTGTGTGTGTGTGTGTGTACGCGAGTGTGTGTTTTTGAGTATTCGTGAGTATGTGTGTGTGTGTGTGCGCGAGTGTTTGTGAGAGTTTGTGTGTGTGTGTGTGTGTGTGTGTTCACACACACACACACACACACACACACACACACGCGCGTCTGCGTCTCGTCTGCATGTAATGACAGCGCTCGAGCGTCTCTGATCTGCGTTCATGAGATGTCCGGAATCCCCGGAGTAAAGCGCGCGTGTGTGTGTGTGTTTACTGGATGCTTAGCAATAGCAATGTAAAGACGCAGACACACACACACACACACGCGTCTGCGTCTCGTCTGCATGTAATGACAGCGCTCGAGCGTCTCTGATCTGCGTTCAGGAGATGTCCGGAATCCCCGGAGTAAACCGCGAGTGAAGACGCAGAGAGATCACGGATTACAGGGCGACTCCACGTTCTTCTGCTGTGATGATGATAACCACAGGCTAAGGACTGCAGAATTATGGGATGGTTGCTACGGAAAACAGCAACTGCTCGAAGAAATATGATTTGAACTTAAAAAGGTTCACAATAAATGTGCCTTGAGTGAGCGAGGTGTGTTTCTGTGAGGAATGTTTCTAACTCGTTGAGCAGAGGAAGGTCGAGCGCTGTCACTGAACTCCACATTAGACTAAATAACCATTGATTCCTGAAGATGTGAAACACTGAGTCGTCTGGACACACTCAAGGGCGTTTGGATAAACTGCAGCAACATGTAGATAACAAACACATTACTGTGCACTTTTTGCTTTCAGTGTTATTTTTATCAACAATTTGGATCAAGTTTTATCAAACTATCTTTTTTGATTTTGTGTAAATGTGTATGTCTGTAATTTAACATTACCAATGATTTGGCAAAGTAAAGACTTTCCCATGTTAATAAAGCTACTGGAATCATGAACTTATCAGTAAAATTCCACCAGAACTGGATAAATAACAGCAGATTCACACACACTGAAGACGCATAACCAGCAGATTCACACACACACTGAAGACGCATATGCTGTCTCATCCAGCGAACACAATCTATCCAAACAAACACAAGCCGTTTGGCCCCCCAGACAGTGACACTATCAGGCTGTAAGCACACACACACACACACACACACACACGTAAACAGTGTAACTCTACGACACTCGATCAAACAGGTGTTGGCGTTTGCTTTGTGTTGCGTGTCAAAGAAACGTAAACATCTCTGAACTCTGACCTTTGCAAAACCATTCCTTACAAATATAAACTTCGGCCAGTTTGAGCAGCGCGACGTCAACTTCTGTCTCAACCAATGATGTGAGTTTAGGGCGGGGCTATTTGTTTAACTGACCAATGACGTGAGATTAGGGCGGGGCTATCTGTAACTGACCAATGACGTGAGATTAGGGCGGGGCTATCTGTAACTGACCAATGACGTGAGATTAGGGCGGAGCTATCTGTAACTGACCAATGACGTGAGATTAGGGCGGGGCTATCTGTAACTGACCAATGACGTGAGATTAGGGCGGGGCTATCTGTAACTGACCAATGACGTGAGATTAGGGCGGGGCTATCTGTAACTGACCAATGACGTGAGATTAGGGCGGGGCTATCTGTAACTGACCAATGACGTGAGATTAGGGCGGGGCTATCTGTAACTGACCAATGACGTGAGATTAGGGCGGGGCTATCTGTAACTGACCAATGACGTGAGATTAGGGCGGGGCTATCTGTAACTGACCAATGACGTGAGATTAGGGCTAAAGAATAGAGTTTAGGATAAAGAATAATCAGGAAACCTGTTTGAAAACAGTAATTTCTGCTTTTCCACAGAAGCCAGAAATAGGTTTTTGAGGAAAACATTCCAGGATTTTCTCCATATAGTGACTTTAATGTCGTCCAATGGGTCGAAGGTCCAGATTGGTTTGTCTAGATAAGACTCACATCTGGACCTTCGACCCGCTGGAGCATTGAAGAAGTCACTGTATGGAGAAAATCCTGGAGTGTGTTCATCAAAAACCTTCATTTCTTTTCCACTGAAGAAAGAAAGACGTGAACATCTTGCATGACGTGCGGGAGAGTAAACTATCAGGACATTTCAATTCTGAAGTGAACTAATGCTGTAAACTCCTTTTTTGACAAAATTCTTTCTTTCCATGTAATGAATGACCACCAAATGGCGGCTGTAAAGCTTGAAAGCTCACCTGGGCCCACCCGTCCCCTCAGGTGTGTGTGTGTGTGTGTGTGTGTGTGTGTGTGTGTGTGTGTGTGTGTGCGCGCGCGCGCGTGTGTGTGTGTGTGTGTGTCGCGCCCATCCCCCGTGGCCTCACTAAACGCAGACAAAGGCCTGACTCATCCTCACTGCAGACGAACACACACACACACACACACACACACACACACACACTCGTCTGCTCCCACTGAACCACATCGCAGGATTCTTTAGTGTTTTCCAGCCGGGGAAACGTGTGCTGATTCAGATTTCTGTGGGTCCTGATGAGTTTCTGGCATTGCATTTTTTCAGCACAAATTCCTAAATATTCTTAAACCAAGACACATTTACTGGAGAAGCAAAATGAAAAAAAAAAAAAAAAAAAAGTGAATTTATGCTTAAAATAAGAGCAAATATCTCCCAATGGGGTCATAAAAGGGAAAACAAGTTTATTTTTCTCACTTCATTTCGATAGTTTTTCAGTGATCAAGTCTTCTCCAGGAAATGTTGCCATATTTAAGAATCTTTAGATATTTGTGCTAGCCTGGGAAAACCCAGACCACTCTCAGTTGTAACTGAGTTAGGGTCTGGCAAAGCTCCATAGACAATTCATTTCCACAGGGGCGTCACCAACGGACGTTGGATAGGTCTAAAACCAATCAGAGCGATGAATGACATGACGTATGCAGAGCGACGGAGAAACATCTCGAGACTCTCAGCAATTCTCCTGTTTGTGTTAACGAAAATGACAATTTTAAATCGCTTGAAACAGACGCGATAGCTGATTCGAAGGAGTGATGTTGTGATGTTCCACAGCGGCATCCATCTTTGTAATCTACAAAATCTGCGTTACCGTCTCTGCTCTGTCGTCATCGTGTAAAGCCCGCCCCAACGTTTCTGATTGGTGCCGCGATTTCGACGGATTGGAAATGGGTTTCAATGGACTCTTTGCCAGACCCACTTGCAGAGCAAATCTAAATTTGCCGGAAGTGGTCTGGGTTTTCCCAGGCTATATTTGTGCTGGAAAACACGACAGAAACCCTGAGGAAGAAATGCTGTGTTGTTGCTTCTGTTCTTAAAATATGACAGAAATTCACAGAATATAGAATGAAGCTGTGACACTTTTACAATACGGTACCAATCAGATCAACGTGTGACCGTCAACCAGTGAGTGAGTGAGTGAGTGGAGGCGGGGCTCATTTGCATATTCACAGAACCCCGCATACTAAATGAGGCAAGGGTGTCGAGTTACATTCAAGATATTTTAAGGAAAATATGTTTAAATATGTAATTTTTATGATCAGAGATGAGTTTTAAGGGATTAAATGATTGACTACAGGGACTTTAACAAGAGCAGCACATGTTAGAGTGTTTATTAATCTTTGTTAACTTTAGTCAATGAAAATACAACTGTTTATGTTAGTCCAGATCCATTAAATAATGTCAACAGATACAACCTCTGATTATAATAATGTATTAGTAAATGCGGAAATGAACAATAACTAACGTTAATAAATGCTTTAAGTATTTGCATTGTTAGTTCATGTTACCAATAATAAAACAAGAAATTTTTATTATCATTGTCATGATTAATCCAGCAGTTTGGGGTTTTTGAGTTCCAACTCCTGGCAGATTTTAATAGCTGTGATTTGCACATGAACACAAGAGTGACCATCATCACATTCATAACTGGTATTGTGTGTGTCAGATCCCGGTAACTGGGTTGTGTGGAATAGTTGTGAGTATTATCAGCGCTGGAATGCTGCGGATTGTTTCTAGTTTTGAGATTAGTGTCTCTTGATCTCTCTAGACAAACACTCTTGTGTTCGACGGCCCCTGAGGGCCTGACACACACACACACACACACACACACAAGTTAACGACGGGACGTGATGGCTGATCTACTCTGAGAGGAGGAGGGTTTACTGGGAAACAACACTTAACAAATGCTAAACCACAACTGCTGCTGAAACACAGCGATCTCAGGATGTAGAGTTGTGTCTCGAATGATGCAACTGTACACTATATTCTCCACAGTAGTGTGTACCTTCTGTGAGGTTACTTGTCTCACACACACACTGAGCACCTGCGCAGGTTAGCGCACTCCTACCTGCCGTAAGTCCAGTGTGATCGTGACCCAGTGGAACTGCCGCCCGTTCTTGATGCTCGGGCTTTGCCACCACTGGTTCGTGCCGTCGATGGCGCTCGTAATGGGATGTTGCTCTGTTTGAACACAAATAAACATGATCTACGGTTAACAGGAACAACCACCATGAGTGTGCAAGACTCCACAGACATGATGGACAGACACTGATGCACCATGAGTCAACTAGTCCCAGCACACTACAGGGATAGTGCACCATAAAATGAAAATTAGCCCAAGATGCACTTTTATGATGGATAGATGCACTTTTATGACGAATAGATGCACTTTTATGACGGATAGATGCACTTTTATGACGGATAGATGCACTTTTATGATGGACAGATGCACTTTTATGATGGATAGATGCACTTTTATGATGGACAGATGCACTTTTATGATGGATAGATGCACTTTTATGACGGATAGATGCACTTTTATGATGTAAAGATGCACTTTTATGATGATAGATGCACTTTTATGACGGACAGATGCACTTTTATGATGGATAGATGCACTTTTATGATAGACAGATGCACTTTTATGACGGATAGATGCACTTTTATGATGGACAGATGCACTTTTATGATGGATAGATGCACTTTTATGACGGATAGATGCACTTTTATGATGTAAAGATGCACTTTTATGATGGATAGATGCACTTTTATGATGGTCAGATGCACTTTTATGATGGATAGATGCACTTTTATGACGGATAGATGCACTTTTATGATGATAGATGCACTTTTATGATGGATAGATGCACTTTTATGATGGACAGATGCACTTTTATGATGGATAGATAAACTTTTATGATGGACAGATGCACTTTTATCATGAATAGATGCACTTTTATGATGATAGATGCACTTTTATGATGGACAGATGCACTTTTATGATGGATAGATGCACTTTTATGACGGATAGATGCACTTTTATGATGGATAGATGCACTTTTATGATGGATAGATGCACTTTTATGACGGATAGATGCACTTTTATGACGGATAGATGCACTTTTATGATGGATAGATGCACTTTTATGATGATAGATGCACTTTTATGATGGATAGATGCACTTTTATGACGGATAGATGCACTTTTATGATGGATAGATGCACTTTTATGATGATAGATGCACTTTTATGACGGATAGATGCACTTTTATGATGGACAGATGCACTTTTATGATGGAGAGATGCACTTTTATCATGGATAGATGCACTTTTATGATGGAGAGATGCCATTATAAAGCTTGGAAGAGCCAGGATATTTGTAATATAACTCTGATTGTGTTCGTTTGAGAGAATAATGTCATATACACCTAGGATGAGGGAGAGTAAATCATGGGCTAATTTTCATTTTTGGGTGAACTATCCCTTTAATAAAGATTAATAAACACTGTAACAAATGTATTACTCATTGTTACTTACTGTTAGTTAATGCATGAACTAAAGGGACTTTTATTGTAAGTGTTACTGATTAATCTAGTTTAAGCCCTTGGGATTCTGTTACCTTTGGGATTCTGGCTGTTTGCGTCACAGAGCCGACACTGAGGGTTACGGATTCGTCTTCCGGGAACGTGTTCCACTAGTTTACAGTACATCTCGGGAAGCGGTTCGCCACAGGTCGCGTTGGTGGAGATTTCGGCATTGCTGGCGAGGTTCAGGATAGCGGGAAACAGACCTGGAATGACAGAAGGAGAAAGTTTAAAGCGGACCTATTATGCACTCAAAGTCTTGCTGTAGTTCAGGCTCGACTAGAACATGTTCTCCTGCTTGAATGTTGATTATTCTCCTCATATTCTCCATTGTTGCGGCTCCTCTCTTCCCAGTCTGTCAGTAACGCTCTGTTTACTTCCTGTCTGAAGCCCCTCCTTCTGAAAAGCACACTGTGCTCTGATTGGTCAGCTGGAGCAGTGTGCTGTGATTGGTCGAGCGCTTCGAGTGTGTTTGAGAAATGCCCCGCCCCTTACCATACCCACCAGTTTAACACACTACTGACTAACTCAACCAGGCCCCGCCCCTTTATTCTGCGTATGAATTATTATAATGAGGAATATTGTGGCGTGTTCGTTCCCGGAAGAAACTCGAGACTACAGTGGAGGCGTTTCAGGAGTTCAGGAACACTGACACTGATATAGAGAAGAAGAAAGTTAGAGATGGGAAAAAACATCATAGAGCCGTTTAATAACTCGCCGATTGCTCAGAACTGCTCAACCTTCTCTTTCTCTCTTTGAAGAACGATCCATCATCCGCCCACGTGTCTGTGTGCCGCCATTCATGACACAAATAACTACGTTCTGGACACTAGACTAAAGCAGTCATCAATTCTCATGAGGAGATAGCCATCATCCTCTGCTGACCGATCATTGCTGACAGCAGAGTTCACTGAGAGGGAACCGTGAAGATCAAGAAGAAGATCAAGGAGAAGAAGATGAAGAAGAAGAAGAAGATCAAGAAGAAGAATGGTAAATGGACTGCATTTATATAGCGCTTTCACAGACCCAATGGCCTCCAAAGCGCTTTACAATATTGCCTCACATTCACCCATTCACACACTCATTCATACACCGACGGCGGTGTCAGCCATGCAAGGCGATCCAGCTCGTCGGAGATGAAGAAGAAGATGAAGAAGAAGAAGAAGAAGAAGAAAA
The DNA here is from genome assembly GCF_949152265.1 of Phoxinus phoxinus. Classification (NCBI taxonomy): domain Eukaryota; kingdom Metazoa; phylum Chordata; class Actinopteri; order Cypriniformes; family Leuciscidae; genus Phoxinus; species Phoxinus phoxinus. The sequence continues at coordinate 640,456 of NC_136899.1, read as the reverse complement.
TGAAGAGGTCAAAGTCTTCATCGTACATGCATCTGATTATTTGACTATTCTAGTGCTGGGAAACGATTAATCGCACCCAAAAAAAAAAGTTTGTTTATAATATATATGTGTGTGTACTGTGTTTAATTATTTTGTATATATAAAATACACATACATGCATGTATATATATTTAAGAAAAATGTGTTATTTATATATATATAATATTTAATAATATATATAATATATAATATATATTATAATAATATTTCTTAAATATATACATGCATACAAAAATAATTAAGCACAGTACACACACATAAATTATGTAAACACAAACCTTTTTTTTCATTGTCATTGCCCAGCATTACTTAATACTGAACATTTGTGTTTTTATCATGTATAATCACTGGTTTATACAAGCAACAAGCCCTTCCAGGCTGTGTTTTACACTGGTTTTACCATAGTCAAAGGGTTTTACCAGGGTTTTACCATAGTTAAAGCCAGTTTTACCAGGGTTTTACCATAGTCAAAGGGTTTTACACTGGTTTTACCATAGTTAAAGGGTTTTACCAGGGTTTTACCATAGTTAAAGCCGGTTTTACCAGGGTTTTACCATAGTCAAAAGGGTTTTACACAGGTTTTACCATAGTCAAAGGGTTTTACACTGGTTTTACCATAGTTAGAGGGTTTTACCATTGTTAAAGTCGGTTTTACCAGGGTTTTACCATAGTCAAAGGGTTTTACACTGGTTTTACCATAGTTAGAGGGTTTTACCATAGTTAAAGTCGGTTTTACCAGGGTTTTACCATAGTCAAAGGGTTTTACACTGGTTTTACCATAGTCAAAGGGTTTCACCATAGTTAAAGCCGGTTTTACCAGGGTTTTACCATAGTCAAAGGGTTTTACACTGTTTTTACCATAGTTAAAGGGTTTTACCAGGGTTTTACCATAGTTAAAGCCGGTTTTACCATAGTCAAAGGGTTTTACACTGGTTTTACCATAGTTAAAGGGTTTTACCAGGGTTTTACCATAGTTAAAGCCGGTTTTTACCAGGGTTTTACCATAGTCAAAGGGTTTTACACTGGTTTTACCATAGTTAAAGGGTTTTACCAGGGTTATACCATATTTAAAGGGTTTTACCAGGGTTATACCATAGTTAAAGGGTTTTACCAGGGTTATACCATATTTAAAGGGTTTTACCAGGGTTATACCATAGTTAAAGGGTTTTACCAGGGTTATACCATAGTTAAAGGGTTTTACCAGGGTTATACCATATTTAAAGGGTTTTACCAGGGTTATACCATAGTTAAAGGGTTTTAGGGCCTATAGTGGTGCTAATTTCTGTGCATCACCAAACGATCTCAATGACACTGAATATCAGCTTGTGTGTGTTGAGTCACCGGCAGACGGTGTGTGTCTCGGGGGAGTCGTGGCTCTGAATGGACCCCAGTGGTGCTGAACACACACACACACACACACACACACTTCAAACGCTCGGCAGATAAAGAGGCGCTGATGACTGAAGTCATTACGGCACATCTGGCCCGTGTTTGCATGTGACACACACACTGAGAACCAAAACACATCTGTCTGCTGCTAACTCCTCAATATCTACTTTACACAACTAAACTAAGAAGTAAAGTAGATGTTTATAAGACAGATGGTTACGAAATAAAGAGAATATAAACTCATATATTCACCCAGAGCACATTACACACACTTCTTAGTATTTTTGTCTTGTTTCCAGTCCAAATATGTAAAAAATCCTAAATCAAGATGCATTTACTAGATGAGTAAAATGGTCTAAGATATTATGTTTTGTTTTATGGGGGGGGGGGTATGTATTTACTTTATACACTTCAAAATTAAGTGAGTTTTTGGTTAAAACAAGTAAAATTATCAGCTAACGCGGTAAGAAAAATAAACATTCTTTCAACATTGGCAGATAATTTAGCTTGTTTTAATCAAAAACTTTAGATTTTCATCCCCATAAAACAACACATAATATCTTAATTTAAGATTTTTTACATATTTGGACTGGAAACAAGACAAAAATACTGAGTAAGAAGAGCCGTGTTTGCTTGAACGCTCCACACAGGCTCAGATTTCTCCCTGAGCTTCAGGAATGACTTGAGCTGAAGACGAAGACAAGATGATTGCTCTCCTGTTCTCCGAGCATCTCTGTGTGAGAACAGAGTTTAGACAACATCACGACTGATGCTTCCGACCCAAAGCACAACCTTCAGTCGGGTCTGGGACACTAGATGAGATCTGGGAGTGTGTGAGAGGAAGAAGGAGCGGATCTGAAGTGTCATGCATTGGTGATGAGATCAGCGTCTGCGAATCAAAGCGTCTGTGTGAAGCGGCTCCGGGACACTACAGAAGATCTGCTGGATTTGCATGTGAACGGACTCTGTGATCAGATGTAAGAGGAGCTGATAAGATCCTCAGTGTGATTCAGTCAATTCAGCGTGAAAGGCCACGGATTAGAAATCTCACAGGTACAGGCCGACCCAAGCGGAGAAACACACACACATGATCTTACACAATACCTTTCTTTATTCTGGAAACAAATTATACATGTTTGAATTACAAATACAAGTTTGGTTTGGTTCAGACCGTAAGTTTTGATTTAATATATTTTCCCCAAAGGCTAAAAAATTCATACAAAGTAAAAATATTTTTTATTATTAAGAACATGTACTAAATATATTTTCTTTAGACATAACGCCACCTTGGAATTATAAGGTTCTATCTGTATTCTGACTGGTTTTGAGATATTTAGCTTTAAAGTTTTTGAATTCCATTCGACTGTGTAGAAAAAACCTTTTTATTTTCTAAATAAAAAGTTCCAAAATGTACACAACTTAAAAAACAACAAGAAGTGGTCACAGAATAAGAATATGTGAATAACTAAATTTTTACAAAAATGTCAGATAGAACCTTATAATTCCAAGGGGACGATAATACAAAATGTAACTTTATATACCGGTAGGTCAATATAATTACTTTTTTTTTTTTTTTTTACTTTTTACACCATAAACAAAAGCTAAACTAGCTTATAAAATGAAAGTAGAACTTAGAATAAAATATTTACTTAATATAAATTAAGGCAACATCAAAAGACCTTCATTTCTAGTGTCTTTAAAAAAATATATCTTCTGTTAAGATGTTGCAAATCAAGGTTATTATAGTTAACTAAAACTAAAAACTACTTAAATAAACAATTACTAAGTTTTTTTTTTTTTTAATAGTTGCAAATGCAAGTTTAACTTGATGCACTGAAATACATAAAGCTAAAATAAAAAGACATATATAACTTCTTCGGCTGCTCTGGAACTAGAAGTGTATAAAAGTTTAAATAACACAAATGGCCTCATGTTATTCAGTCCCACTGAGAGGCTTTCATGACCAGCTAACTAACGCCGCTCACTAGACCTCAAACCTGCAGGATTAGCCGTTAGTGGAGCAGTGCAGAAGTCTCATGTGACCCACACACTCACACAGAGAACACACACACAGATCAGACGAGCTTTCAGGAGCGAGGTGTAAGCAGACACTCTTAGGCCACAGCTAACGCTACACCAGTGTCGTCCAGACCTCCCCGTGAGGCGAGAAACCTCGTTAATGTGGAACTAGCAATGCAAACATCCACAGCAAAAGTTCACACCGGCATCAGGAACGGCCACTCGCTGTGTGTTCTTTAACTACACCATATGACGGATTCACCAGCTGAGCTACTAATGTGGCAGAACTCAGTGCTTACACTTCACTTTAAGGTTTCATTGTTACAATGTAATTATATATTTAAGTACTGAGTAATATTAATTCACTATATGTACTTACAATAGGGTTAGGGTTTGGTTGAGGGTTAGTTGCATGTAATTATGCATAATTTACTGTTATTATTATGGTAATTACATGTAACATATGTAACAAAGACACTGTAAAATAAAGTGTTACCCTTTATTTTAAGGTTTCATTGTTACAGTGTAAGTGTATATTTAGGTACTGAGTAATATTAATGAACTACATGTACTTACTACAGGGTTAGGGTGGGATTAGGGTTTGGTTGAGGGTTATTTGCATGTAATTATGCATAATTTGCTACTATGGTAAGTACATGTAACATCTGTAACAAAGACACTGTTGTAACTATTAACACTTAAGCCCATTTAATTGTTTAATTCATCACCCACACGTTCACATATCTATACAATAAGTAAAACACACTTACAGTCACGTCCCTTATAACTTTCACTACCACTAACCAAACAATACTGTAGTTTTACCGTGCTTTTATGGACATGTACCATGTTTTGCACATCTATTCTGGATATTCCTCGGTATTACCATCATTTGACCAGCACTGAACATATTTTAAATAGTAAATACTAAATCTGAACACATGGGAAGAGAGTAAATGCATTCAATCCGCAGAATAACGAGTTATGTTCTATGCTCAAATCTATTTTTTTTTTTCAATAATATTATTTACACAGTTTTATCTGCACTAGAAACTCCGTCGATGAATGTAAAGTGTTGTTGAGCTCACCTCTCTGCTGAGCCTGGACGCAAACCACTGATGCGAACACCACAGCCATCGGCCACAGCATCTTCATATTCATAATCATCTTCTCTACAATAACTCAACTGATAAACTACCGAACCGAACTCAAATCATCAGAGTTTTGTTTAGATGTCCATCGGTTCTGCTCCTCTCTCTCTTTCTCTCTCATTCAAACTTTAGTCTCTCTTCTCTTTCATTCAGTCCCGCTACATTGTATTCCACTGGAATGTACCATTAGTTTAGAAGGGGGGAGGGGGGGGCAGGAATGTACCACGTGTTCATGCGAGGGGTCATTTTGGTTTAACCTATTTTCGCCTATTGTTGAGGAAAGTTTCGCTATGAGACTAACTATTTTTATCTGCTGGACGAAAAAAAGGAGACATAATCCCACAGATATATTATAGTAAACAACTCACCACAACATTAAAAGCCGCGGCGCGAAATATATCCAGGCCACGCTAGCAACTCCATAGCAACGCACTAAAAGTCACTGCTTGCTTTCAGCTATTAATGTATTTTAATCATTAACGCCACAGTATAAATACTATATAAAGTAGGTAGTATTATTATTCTGTTGATTTTTTTTAATACACACTTTTATTTCGACTAATTTCTGCAGATCGTTTCGTAACATTTGCGACTGCAACCCGCAAAAAAATAACAAGAAAAGTCTGAGGGAAAGTGCCGAGTCAGTGGGAGAGATTCGATTCGCGACTGAATCACTGAGTCGAATCTTCATTTCGCGAATCACAAGTCAGAATCTATGACCAGGTGCAATGAATCTCCACTGCGAGATGTAAGAAGCTGTTCTTGTAAGTTCCATTCCGTGTTTATTGATTTTAAACAAATTAATGATTTTAATAATGTAATGCATTTTGGCTTAAGAATTATTAACGGTGTGCGAAGTTTTGTAAATGCGAACCTTTCCGTCTTTCCCAGAGTCGTTTGTAATGAATACAAACAAGTCAACTACCGTAATATGTGGTTAGCATTAAACAGTATTAATGAAGTAAAAAAATAAATAAAAAAAATCTGAAGAAAACGACAGGGGAAGACGTTACTATGCAGTTGCTAATTTGCTAATGTGTTCCCGCCAGTTTTGCTTTTTTCTTGCTAGGGTGTTCTGGGTGGTTTCTAGGGAGTTGCTGTTTTCTGTGATTCAGCGCGTTGCTATCCTGTTGGTAGGGTGTTGCTAGGTTGTGACATGCAGGCAAAAGGTTGTGAGAAATCAGCCCACCCCATTTAATATCAGTTTCTTTAATACCTTTATATTTATATATTCCTCATGAGCTATTTGAGTAAATTTCCATAATCAAAACTGTTTTCTCAAGAATGACGATTGGATACTTTATACAACGAGTTTTATTGGTGATTGCAATTCAATCATATTATATTATCACCTTTATTATTGGTTTAATTCTCTAACTATCTTACAGCTTGAACATTTCCCCTCATGAAAATCCAAATATAGTTTCTATATCTTTCCTGTATTTCATAAAGTAGAGCAAACAGCAAGGTTATGGGTTCGAGTCCCAGCGATGCATGAACTGATAACATCTAAACCTGGAGTGCAATGTAAGTCACTTTAGATAAAAGCATCTGCCTAATTCATTAATGTAAATGCTAATGTATATTTGTGTTTGTTACATCTTGTGGTTTATCGCTTCTAAGGTCTTTGAGGAAAGTCAAATATGAATATTCACTCATAACTGTGTGTTTTGCTGCCATCTTCTGGTGTGTTGAGATCTGACCTCGCATGAACTCTCTGTGTGTGTGTGTGTGTGTGTGTGTGTGTGTGTGTGTGTCTGTGTGTGTGTGTCTGTGTCTGTGTGTGTGTGTGTGTGTGTGTGTCTCTGTGTGTGTGTGTGTGTGTGTGTGTGTGTGTGTGTGTGTGTGTGTGTGTGTGTCTGTGTGTGTGTGTGTGTGTGTGTGTGTGTGTGTGTGTGTGTGTGTGTGTGTGTGTGAGAGTGTTTGTCTTTGTTGGTGCTGCGAAAGAACAACCTTTTAAAGTCACTACACAAAATAAAGTTATGATTATGACTCATTACTGCTGAGTTAGAGGAGCGGGAGAGCTCCAGTCCAACGAGGAGCCTAGTGTTTTTATTTCCTTTTCTAGCTCTCAACAATGGACGTTTGTTTGTATCTCGCAATTAGGACTTTATAACACGCAATTCTGACTTTATATCAATCAATCTCTGACATATTTTTTCAGAATTGTAAGATATAAACTCGCAATTGCGTGTTATAAAGTCCAATTCGAAGGAAAACATTTTTATATCAATACATTCTGACTTTATAACTCACAATTGTGACTTTATATATCAATATATTCTGACTTTATAACTCACAATTGTGACTTTATATCAATACATTCTGACTTTATAACACAATTGCGACTATATATATCAATATATTCTGACTTTATAACACACAATTGTGACTTTATATCAATATATTCTGACTTTATAACACAATTGCGACTTTATATCAATACATTCTGACTTTATAACTCACAATTGTGACTTTATATCAATACATTCTGACTTTATAACACACAATTGTGACTTTATATCAATAAATTCTGACTTTATAACACAATTGTGACTTTATATCAATAAATTCTGACTTTATAACACACAATTGTGACTTTATATCAATAAATTCTGACTTTATAACACAATTGTGACTTTATATCAATACATTCTGACTTTATAACTCACAATTGTGACTTTATATCAATACATTCTGACTTTATAACACACAATTGTGACTTTATATCAATAAATTCTGACTTTATAACACACAATTGCGACTTTATATCAATACATTCTGACTTTATAACACACAATTGCGACTTTATATCAATACATTCTGACTTTATAACACACAATTGTGACTTTATATCAATAAATTCTGACTTTATAACACAATTGCGACTATATATATCAATACATTCTGACTTTATAACACACAATTGTGACTTTATATCAATAAATTCTGACTTTATAACACAATTGTGACTTTATATCAATACATTCTGACTTTATATATATTGATATAAACTCACAATTGTGACTTTATATCAATACATTCTGACTTTATAACACAATTGCGACTATATATATCAATACATTCTGACTTTATAACACAATTGTGACTTTATATCAATACATTCTGACTTTATAACACAATTGTGACTTTATATCAATACATTCTGACTTTATAACACAATTGCGACTATATATATCAATATATTCTGACTTTATAATATACAATTGTGACTTTATATCAATAAATTCTGACTTTATAACACAATTGCGACTTTATATCAATACATTCTGACTTTATAACACAATTGTGACTTTATATCAATAAATTCTGACTTTATAACACAATTGCGACTATATATATCAATACATTCTGACTTTATAACACAATTGTGACTTTATATCAATAAATTCTGACTTTATAACACAATTGTGACTTTATATCAATACATTCTGACTTTATAACTCACAATTGTGACTTTATATCAATACATTCTGACTTTATAACACAATTGCGACTATATATATCAATACATTCTGACTTTATAACACACAATTGTGACTTTATATCAATACATTCTGACTTTATAACACAATTGCGACTATATATATCAATAAATTCTGACTTTATAACTCACAATTGTGACTTTATATCAATAAATTCTGACTTTATAACACAATTGCAACTTTATATCAATAAATTCTGACTTTATAACTCACAATTGTGACTATATCAATAAATTCTGACTTTATAACACAATTGCAACTTTATATCAATAAATTCGGACTTTATAACTCACAATTTTGAGATAAAAGTCGCAGTTACCTTTTTTATGTTTTATTCTGTGACAGAAACAAGCTGTTATAACCAACAGTCAGGCTACACACATTAATCTGCAGCTGTACACTGATGATGTGTGGTCAGTGTGGGAGTTTGTCCAGCAGGGGGCAGTGAAGTCTGACACACTCACTGAGGTGCTCTTTGTGTTCAGCAACGCTGAGAGAAGTGTGTGACTGCTCCACTAACAGAGGCCGTTTCTCAATATGCGTTCTTGTCTGTACTTGTGTTCTTGTGGACTTGTGAAACGTCATCAGTCGCTGCCCAAGTACTGTCCCAATTCAAAAGTTCACATCTAGCCAAGTCCAGTTCAAAACCCCGGATGTGTTCTTGATCCGCCCCTTTTACCGAGGATGCATGTAGAGGTGACTTGTGCAGACTTGAGACAGACAGGTATCCCAGAATGCATCTCGTCCCACCAGCAAGCGTCAATGGCAGAGGAGAAAACCCGCGTAATATCAAACTACTACTGTTATCGTGTCACGAAATGTAATTCTAAGAGTGTTTCAGTCGAGAATGTAGTTGTTTAAAGCTCAAATCTGAGGTTTATTTATAAAGATAGCGCCTATTTAAAAAATGTATCTGACGTTTTCGGAGTTGTGAGATCCAGGTGATCACCGGGCGCTCAGCGCTCAATAACCCCGACTGGACCAGCTTTTCCTCGGCTAGTGCTTCTGATGTTTGCCGCTGGCTCTGGTGTCTCTAGTCTAGTGGTTAAACGTGAGATATTATTCGTCTTGTGTATATCTAACGGGCGATCTTTGGTCTCATTAATCTATAATTTGTTCCATGGCAAATCGTTTTGGCTGAGGGCAAAGTGATGTTTCATAATTTTATATATTTAGGCTATTTTAAGCTGACTTATGTTTGACTGAATTGTTTGCTTTATTTATTTTTATTTACTTATACTTTTATACTGGATATCAGATCATTAAAACGGACATTTAACAAAAAGAGTCAGGGTTGTGTAATTTTATTTTAGGCTATATATTTTAAAATATATATAATATTTTTTATATTTATTTTATTATACATTCTCTTCACTGTACATGTATAATAAAATAAAATGACACAACCCCGTCTGTTTTTTAAATGTCAGTTTTAATGTTCAATAATGTTTAATATTTTTAAAATGAAAGCAAAAAGAAGCAGGGTTGCGTTTTATTTCGTGTTGTTATGCAGTGAAGATAATCAATGTAGGCCTACACGTTGCCTGAACCACATTTGTGTGGCCATTTAATGTGTTTAAGATTTTTTTTTAAATGAAAAGAGGCAGAGTGTTGTTTTATACCATATTTCGTTTTATTGTTGCCTAAAATATACATAAAGAGATAACCGGAGTAGCCAGAGCGTGCTGAGTGACGCGATCAAGAACGCCGCTGTCTCATTTGCAGAATAACCGGACTTGCGTCCTCTCGTCCTCGCGAGTTCGTTCTCCTAAGTCGAACTTGGCAAGTCTGAACTACCAAGGACGCAAGTCCGAAGTTGCGTACTTGGTATTGAGAAACGGCCAGAGTGTTTTCACGGCCAGTCGTTTACGTTCGGAAGTAAAGAGTCTGATGATGACCGTCCCGCTCTGGCCTGTGTGCCCTGTCCACTACGGTCTGCTAGAGGAGAACATACAGCTGTACAGATATAATGCTTTGTGTTAGCAAGCATCATTACAGCAGATCTGCTCAGATGAGGCCGGATGATGTCCTCTCAGAGTCAAGTTGAGCACTGGCTCCTGACCAGGTGATTAGATGAAGACTGGACTGTCCTGCCCCGTCATCATCATCATCTTCCTCATCATCATCATCATCCTCCTCATCATCATCATCATCTTCGTCATCATCATCTTCCTCATCATCATCATCCTCCTCATCATCATCTTCGTCATCATCATCATCCTCCTCATCATCATCTTCCTCATCATCATCATCCTCCTCATCTTCATCATCATCTTCGTCATCATCATCTTCCTCATCATCATCCTCCTCATCATCATCCTCCTCATCATCATCATCTTCGTCATCATCTTCATCATCATCTTCATCATCATCTTCATGATCATCTTCATGATCATCATCATCATCCTCCTCATCATCATCATCTTCGTCATCATCATCATCTTCATCATCATCTTCATCATCATCTTCATGATCATCTTCATGATCATCATCATCATCATCCTCCTCATCATCTTCAACATCATCTTCATCTTCATCATCATCTTCATCATCATCTTCATCATCATCTTCATGATCATCTTCATGATCATCATCATCATCATCATCATCATCCTCCTCATCATCCTCCTCCTCATCATCATCATCTTCGTCATCATCATCATCTTCATCATCATCTTCATGATCATCTTCATGATCATCATCATCATCATCCTCCTCATCATCATCATCTTCGTCATCATCATCATCTTCATCATCATCTTCATCATCATCTTCATGATCATCTTCATGATCATCTTCATCATCATCTTATTCATCATCTTCATGATCATCATCATCCTCCTCATCATCATCCTCCTCATCATCATCATCATCATCCTCCTCATCATCATCCTCCTCATCATCATCATCATCCTCCTCATCATCCTCATCCTCATCATCATCATCCTCCTCATCATCATCATCT
>NC_136899.1:621887-626887 GCF_949152265.1 Phoxinus phoxinus | reverse complement strand
CATCTTCATCATCATCTTCATCATCATCTTCATGATCATCATCATCATCATCATCCTCCTCATCATCTTCATCATCATCTTCATCATCATCTTCATCTTCATCATCATCTTCATGATCATCATCTTCATCATCATCAGGTCTGGCTTCAGTGAAGCGTGTCCTCTGGTTAGCGTGTGCTCTGGTTAGCGTATGCTCTGGTTAGCGTATGCTCTGGTTAGCGTGTGCTCTGGTTAGCGTATGCTCTGGTTAGCGTATGCTCTGGTTTGCATATTTGCATATCTCGCTAGCGTGTGCTCTGGTTAGCGTGTGCTCTGGTTAGCGTGTGCTCTGGTTAGCGTGTGCTCTGGTTAGCGTGTGCTCTGGTTAGCGTATACTCTGGTTAGCGTATGCTCTGGTTAGCGTATACTCTGGTTAGCGTGTGCTCTGGTTAGCGTGTGCTCTGGTTAGCGTATACTCTGGTTAGCGTGTGCTCTGGTTAGCGTGTGCTCTGGTTAGCGTGTTCTCTGGTTAGCGTATACTCTGGTTAGCGTGTGCTCTGGTTAGCGTGTGCTCTGGTTAGCGTATGCTCTGGTTAGCGTATGCTCTGGTTAGCGTATACTCTGGTTAGCGTGTGCTCTGGTTAGCGTGTGCTCTGGTTAGCGTGTGCTCTGGTTAGCGTATGCTCTGGTTAGCGTATACTCTGGTTAGCGTGTGCTCTGGTTAGCGTGTGCTCTGGTTAGCGTATACTCTGGTTAGCGTGTGCTCTGGTTAGCGTGTGCTCTGGTTAGCGTGTGCTCTGGTTAGCGTATACTCTGGTTAGCGTGTGCTCTGGTTAGCATGTGCTCTGGTTAGCGTGTGCTCTGGTTAGCGTGTGCTCTGGTTAGCGTGTGCTCTGGTTAGCGTGTTCTCTGGTTAGTGTATACTCTGGTTAGCATATACTCTGGTTAGCGTGTTCTCTGGTTAGCATGTGCTCTGGTTAGCGTATGCTCTGGTTAGAGTGTGCTCTGGTTAGCGTGTGCTCTGGTTAGCGTGTGCTCTGGTTAGCGTGTTCTCTGGTTAGTGTATACTCTGGTTAGCATATACTCTGGTTAGCGTGTTCTCTGGTTAGCATGTGCTCTGGTTAGCATATACTCTGGTTAGCGTATGCTCTGGTTAGCGTATGCTCTGGTTAGCGTATGCTCTGGTTAGCATGTGCTCTGGTTAGCATATACTCTGGTTAGCGTATGCTCTGGTTAGCGTGTGCTCTGGTTAGCGTATGCTCTGGTTAGCGTATACTCTGGTTAGCGTGTGCTCTGGTTAGCATATACTCTGGTTAGCGTGTGCTCTGGTTAGAGTGTGCTCTGGTTAGCGTATACTCTGGTTAGCATATACTCTGGTTAGCGTATACTCTGGTTAGCGTATGCTCTGGTTAGCATATACTCTGTTTAGCATATACTCTGGTTAGCGTGTGCTCTGGTTAGCGTGTGCTCTGGTTAGCGTGTGCTCTGGTTAGCGTATGCTCTGGTTAGCATGTGTTCTGGTTAGCATGTGCTCTGGTTAGCGTATGCTCTGGTTAGCGTATGCTCTGGTTAGCGTGTGCTCTGGTTAGCGTATACTCTGGTTAGCGTATACTTTGGTTAGCGTATGCTCTGGTTAGCATATACTCTGGTTAGCATATACTCTGGTTAGCATGTGCTCTGGTTAGCGTATGCTCTGGTTAGCATATACTCTGGTTAGTGTGTGCTCTGGTTAGCATATACTCTGGTTAGCGTGTGCTCTGTTTAGCATATACTCTGGTTAGCGTGTGCTCTGGTTAGCGTGTGCTCTGGTTAGCGTGTGCTCTGGTTAGCATATACTCTGGTTAGCGTGTGCTCTGGTTAGCATATACTCTCGCTAGCGTGTGCTCTGGTTAGCGTGGTATGCTCTGGTTAGCGTATACTCTGGTTAGCGTGTGCTCTGGTTAGTGTGCGCAGCGTGTCCTCTGGTTAGCGTATGCTCTGGTTAGCGTATGCTCTGGTTAGCATATACTCTTGTAAGTGTGTGCTCTGGTTAGCGTATGCTCTGGTTAGCGTGTGCTCTGGTTAGCATGTGCTCTGGTTAGCATATACTCTGGTTAGCGTATGCTCTGGTTAGCGTGTGCTCTGGTTAGCGTATGCTCTGGTTAGCGTGTGCTCTGGTTAGCATATACTCTGGTTAGCGTGTGCTCTGGTTAGCGTATGCTCTGGTTAGCGTGTGCTCTGGTTAGCATGTGCTCTGGTTAGCATGTGCTCTGGTTAGCATATACTCTGGTTAGCGTGTGCTCTGGTTAGCGTATACTCTGGTTAGCATGTGCTCTGGTTAGCATATACTCTGGTTAGCATGTGCTCTGGTTAGCATATACTCTGGTTAGCGTGTGCTCTGGTTAGCATATACTCTGGTTAACGTGTGCTCTGGTTAGCGTGTGCTCTGGTTAGCGTATACTCTGGTTAGCATGTGCTCTGGTTAGCATTAACTCTGGTTAGCATGTGCTCTGGTTAGCATATACTCTGGTTAACGTGTGCTCTGGTTAGCGTGTGCTCTGGTTAGCGTATGCTCTGGTTAGCGTGTGCTCTGGTTAGCATATACTCTGGTTAGCATGTGCTCTGGTTAGCATATACTCTGGTTAGCATGTGCTCTGGTTAGCGTATGCTCTGGTTAGCGTGTGCTCTGGTTAGCATATACTCTGGTTAGCGTATGCTCTGGTTAGCGTGTGCGCTGGTTAGCGTATGCTCTGGTTAGCGTGTGCGCTGGTTAGCGTATGCTCTGGTTAGCGTGTGCTCTGGTTAGCGTGTGCTCTGGTTAGCGTATACTCTGGTTAGCGTGTGCTCTGGTTAGCGTATGCTCTGGTTAGCGTGTGTAACTGCATTAGTAGTTCTGCTGTCGCGCTCCACACACATTACAAATGTCTTCTGTATAGTGTGTAATAGTGTTTCCTCCCCATCGATTCATCATCCTCAGCCACTTCATCTCCCATTTGATCTCCTTTGCTCTCACACACTTCCACTCTCCCTCTCGCCGCTGCTGAAGGACTCGATGAAGAAATTACAGCTGCGATATTAAACTGTCTCTGGTGAACACTTGCATCCATTACGCAACGCTTGCCCACCAGCGCTTACAAATCACACTAAAGAGCCGCATGACTTCCACACGCTCGCGTCTCACAGCCTCGTCTCAGTCCGTTAGCAACCGTATTAAACTGTATTCAGTTACATTTCTGCTTAACAAGTCACTGAAGGAGGAGGAAATCACTTCTTTAAATCACCTCATTTCTAATCGAATATCCCGGTTTCACACAGAAAGAACATTATGAGAATAAAATGGGTTGTGAAGAGCTTTTCTCAGTTCATTTAGATATTAGATGTAAACTTTTAACACGATTTTGATGGAGGGATAGAGATAAATGTGTCTGTAAATGAACACGATGGGCTCTGCTTGTAATAATGCTTCACAATAACTTTGTCTGTGAGTGAAGTGAAAGAATCAGAAGGTTAGATATTCAGAGTTTATTTATATGTCAGTGTCAGGTTTAGGGCTAAATGGAGGCTGAAGGTCAAAGGTCACGGATGAGATGTGATTTTCATCATGTACCTTTAATACTTTCAAGAGTCAAACGTCATTATAAACACTGGATGTGTGTAGCTGACAGGTACATGTGTTCGCTTTAGGGCGGCTGTAGACAACCTCAGTGTGTTCTTCAGTATACTTGCCTACATATGCACACTAGTTAGGGCTTTTCCTCAGTTGCTTGTCTACAGAGTAAATCCAAATCAATCTGCTGTTTGTACACACTCTTGAAACTGATGATTTCAGACCCACATTTATGAGGATGTTTTGAACATTCAGAAATAACATTTTCATAATTACCATGTCAGCGAAAACCTTCTTGTTTTATTAGCATTGGTAATATCAGCCGGTCTGTATGGAAGCTTGTTTCTGCCACGGAATAAAAAAATCAAATAATAAATGTAACTTTTTTTCTCGCAATTCTGAATTTTTTTCTTGCAATTCTGAATTTTTTACTTGCAATTATGAATTTTTTTCTTGCAATTATGAATTTTTTCTCTCAATTATTACTTATTATTAGTAATATATCACGCAATTATGATTTTATATGTCGCAATTATGACTTTATATCTCAGAATTGCGAGATATAGTAATAATTGCGACATATAAAGTCATAATTGCGTGATATATATATATATATAAACTCGCAATTCTGACTTTTTTTCTTGCAATTCTGACTTTTTTTCTCTCAATTATTACTTTATATCACGCAATTATGACTTTATATGTCGCAATTATGACTTTATATCTCAGAATTGCAAGATATAGTCATAATTGCGACATATAAAGTCATAATTGCGTGATATATACATATAAATTCGCAATTCTGACTTTTTTTCTCGCAATTCTAACTTTTTTCTCGCAATTCTAACTTTTTTCTCGCAATTCTAACTTTTTCTCTTGCAATTCTGACTTTTTTTCTCTCAATTATGACTTTATATCACGCAATTATGACTTTATATGTCGCAATTATGACTTTATATCTCATAATTGCGACATATAAAGTCATAATTGCGTGATATATATATATATAAACTTGCAATTCTGACTTTTTTTCGCGCAATTCTGACTTTTTTTCTCTCGCAATTCTGACTTATTCTCTCGCAATTCTGACTTTTTTTCTCTCGCAATTCTGACTTTTTCTCTCGCAATTATTACTTTATATCACGCAATTATGACTTTATATGTCGCAATTATGACTTTATATCTCAGAATTGCGAGATATAGTCATAATTGCAACATATAAAGTCATAATTGCGTGATATATATATATAAACTCACAATTCTGACTTTTTTCTCGCAATTCTGACTTTTTTTCTCGCAATTCTGACTTTTTCTCGCAATTCTGACTTTTTTTCTCGCAATTATTACTTTATATCACGCAATTATGACTTTAAATGTCGCAATTATGACTTTATATCTCAGAGTTGCGAGATATAGTCATAATTGAGACATATAA
>NC_136899.1:604387-611887 GCF_949152265.1 Phoxinus phoxinus | reverse complement strand
TAATTCGGCCTTATACAAATGAAGGTCTAAAATCAGAGCTGAATGTCTTAAAGTCGCCCTGTACTCAATCACTTCATCCCTTAAAACTCATCTCTGATCACCAAAATGTCATATTTAAGCATTTTTTACTTGAAAAAAAATTAAAATATCTTGAATGTAACTCGACACCCTTGCCTTATTTAGTATGCGCGGGTCTATGAATATGCAAATGACCACTGGTGGACGATCACACGTTGATCTGATTGGTCAAGGTAGTGTGTGACGTCAGAAACACCAGCGATTTCAAACCGTGTGTTTGAGACTGTCTTTGGTTCACTGCAGTTTTAAGCAGAAAATACTCAGCAATGCTGTCGACTTATGAACTTACACATGGTGTGTGTTAAAGCAGATTAATAACTCCACATACACACTTAAACTACATTAAAAGCTGGATTCTCACCACAGGGGGACTTTACATTTGAAACGCATGGTATTGTTCCTAACCTCAGTATTTTTTTTGTTCTGTTTTCCACAATAAATATCTAAACATATTTAAATCAAAATACATGTACTTGAGATGCAAATGTAAAATTAAGTCTTGAAAAGTTTAACAAAAACAAATACCGTCAGTGAGTTATGCAAACATCCATATAAATCAAGTTCATTTTTTCCCAATTGGAAGATATTTGTTCTTGTTTTAATCACAAACTCACTTTCAATTTCACAGAAAACAATATTTCATGTCATTTTGTATCTCCAGTAAATGCATCTTGATTTAAGAATCTTTAGACATTTGCACTGGAAAACAAACTGGAAGATTGTGAAAAAAAATCTACAATTTCTTTATCAGAAGATGTAAAGGTTATTTCCATATTCCATTGTTTGGGATTCAAGCTGTTCTCTGTAAAATGAACGAACAAGTCATAGATTTCTGTTGGAAGTTTTCAAACTCTGAAGAGTTGCTAAAAAAAATTGTGTTTCTCCCTAGACATTTAGAGAACATATTGGCGCATTGTGTTCCCTTCAATTTATTCTTACATTTTCTTTACTTGGTCTTTAAGAAGGACTTTAAGAAGTCTTACATTTACCTGCATAAACCCTGCTAATAAATGCTTTTAACAGCCTTCCTGTGATGATTTATTAAGAGCATGAGATATTCTATTTTAAATGCATGTGCATGTTAAACGCATACGTCTGTTAATTAGTTAAGATTGAAGTGCACTTGGGTTGAGATCAGAATGATCCTGAACTGAAGTGGATTCTGCCCTCTAGTGGCCGATTATTATGTGGCAATCACATCTAAAGACAGAGACTCAACAATATTCTATTCAATAATCACATCTAAAGACTGAGACTCAACAATATTCTACTCAATAATCACATCTAAAGACTGAGACTCAACAATATTCAACTCAATAATCACATCTAAAGACAGAGACTCAACAATATTCTATTCAATAATCACATCTAAAGACAGAGACTCAACAATATTCAACTCAATAATCACATCTAAAGACTGAGACTCAACAATATTCAACTCAATAATCACATCTAAAGACAGAGACTCAACAATATTCTTCTCAATAATCACATCTAAAGACTGAGACTCAACAATATTCAACTCAATAATCACATCTAAAGACAGAGACTCAACTATATTCAACTCAATAATCACATCTAAAGACAGAGACTCAACAATATTCTTCTCAATAATCACATCTAAAGACAGAGACTCAACAATATTCTACTCAATAATCACATCTAAAGACTGAGACTCAACTATATTCAACTCAATAATCACATCTAAAGACTGAGACTCAACAATATTCTTCTCAATAATCACATCTAAAGACAGAGACTCAACAATATTCTTCTCAATAATCACATCTAAAGACTGAGACTCAACAATATTCAACTCAATAATCACATCTAAAGACTGAGACTCAACTATATTCAACTCAATAATCACATCTAAAGACTGAGACTCAACAATATTCTTCTCAATAATCACATCTAAAGACTGAGACTCAACAATATTCAACTCAATAATCACATCTAAAGACTGAGACTCAACAATATTCTTCTCAATAATCACATCTAAAGACTGAGACTCAACAATATTCTTCTCAATAATCACATCTAAAGACTGAGACTCAACAATATTCAACTCAATAATCACATCTAAAGACTGAGACTCAACAATATTCTTCTCAATAATCACATCTAAAGACAGAGACTCAACAATATTCTTCTCAATAATCACATCTAAAGACTGAGACTCAACAATATTCAACTCAATAATCACATCTAAAGACTGAGACTCAACAATATTCTTCTCAATAATCACATCTAAAGACTGAGACTCAACAATATTCTTCTCAATAATCACATCTAAAGACTGAGACTCAACAATATTCTTCTCAATAATCACATCTAAAGACTGAGACTCAACAATATTCTTCTCAATAATCACATCTAAAGACTGAGACTCAACAATATTCAACTCAATAATCACATCTAAAGACTGAGACTCAACAATATTCTTCTCAATAATCACATCTAAAGACTGAGACTCAACAATATTCTTCTCAATAATCACATCTAAAGACAGAGACTCAACAATATTCTTCTCAATAATCACATCTAAAGACTGAGACTCAACTATATTCAACTCAATAATCACATCTAAAGACTGAGACTCAACAATATTCAACTCAATAATCACATCTAAAGACTGAGACTCAACAATATTCTACTCAATAATCACATCTAAAGACTGAGACTCAACTATATTCAACTCAATAATCACATCTAAAGACTGAGACTCAACAATATTCAACTCAATAATCACATCTAAAGACTGAGACTCAACAATATTCAACTCAATAATCACATCTAAAGACTGAGACTCAACAATATTCAACTCAATAATCACATCTAAAGACTGAGACTCAACAATATTCAACTCAATAATCACATCTAAAGACTGAGACTCAACAATATTCAACTCAATAATCACATCTAAAGACTGAGACTCAACAATATTCAACTCAATAATCACATCTAAAGACTGAGACTCAACAATATTCTTCTCAATAATCACATCTAAAGACTGAGACTCAACAATATTCAACTCAATAATCACATCTAAAGACTGAGACTCAACAATATTCAACTCAATAATCACATCTAAAGACAGAGACTCAACAATATTCTACTCAATAATCACATCTAAAGACTGAGACTCAACAATATTCTTCTCAATAATCACATCTAAAGACTGAGACTCAACAATATTCAACTCAATAATCACATCTAAAGACTGAGACTCAACAATATTCAACTCAATAATCACATCTAAAGACAGAGACTCAACAATATTCTACTCAATAATCACATCTAAAGACTGAGACTCAACAATATTCTTCTCAATAATCACATCTAAAGACTGAGACTCAACAATATTCAACTCAATAATCACATCTAAAGACAGAGACTCAACAATATTCTACTCAATAATCACATCTAAAGACAGAGACTCAACAATATTCAACTCAATAATCACATTGATTATTGAATGTAGTTAATCAATTCTACACTTCTAGCCCCATCTCCTCACTTCGAGCTCGGCGCCCTCCACCCGGACAGCACGCCAAACACGCATAACCTTTACCGTAATAATTATATGTAGATGTGAACTCATGAAACAATATTCAACTCAATAGTTGAGTACGAACAGAAAGGATTGTGGAGAACTGGCTCTCAGCGTGTTGACCTGTTAACAAATGATCTTTACATTGTAATCATGACGAGCACAAGTTGCAATCAACTCATAAAAAGCATTTATTAAACCACAGAACAATGATTGTAAAGCTTTTGCAAAATTGAAACATTATGCTTTTGTGCATTTTTACTCGCATGGCATTTGCCAGTTCAATCAGAAGCATTTTCGTTGAAGAGAACGGCGACCATGAGCCAGTTCTTCTATGAGTGCATGTAGAAAAGCTTGATAAATGGCAGACATTGATTTCCCATGAGCCCTTTCTCTGATTGTCCTTTGTCCTCATGAGTGACATGGTTGAAATCAATATAAAATCCTGGGTTTCTAAAGCAGAAACAAGTTGAACTTCCACTGATGTGGAGGAAAGAAAGGAAATCTTAATTGAATATCTGTGTTCTCGATCAAAACATCTGCGTTTCTGAACCCAATCCTTCGCTGAATGCACTCGCCCGTATCATTTTGAAAGGGAAAATGCTTTTTGAACGGCATAAAGGAGATTAGTGCAGTGAATGGCTGTCCTTCATGTATTTAGACATTGGTTTATGCATGAATATATGTGAGAGATGTAAATGTTGATGTGCACAACAGCCTTGAGCAGCTTCTGCTCCATATATACCACAATAATCAACTGCAGGTTTATTTCCACAAAGTGCCATAAAATATCTTTTCAAAGCGCATGTTGCAAATCAAACACATCTGGCAAACTGACACCGCTTAAAACCTCCCTGGAAAGCATGTGGACTTTTGTCCTGTTTTTCTTCCTTGTTCATGTATATAGATATATATAGATATACAAGCTTTAGGGTTCCATCATGGGATCCGTTTATGGATTTAGTTTTAATTAATTGTGTTTTCATTCATTTTTTATTTCAAATTAAACATTGAAGTACTATGTAATACTTTAAAGTCCCCCTGGTGTAAATCCAGCTTTTAATGTAGTTTATGTGTGTATGTGGTGTTATTAATCTGCTTTAACACACACCATGTGTAAGTTCATAAGTCGAGTATTTTCTGCTTAAAGGGGTCATGACATGTTTTTATTTTATTTTATTATTATGTTCCCTTAGGTGCAATTATAGTATTACTATAGTTTTTTTAACAAAAAACTTTAAAAATGTAGTGATTTATGACCTTTCCCTGTTCCTCATCCTCTGATTCACACAGTCTGTTTTGGGGGTGTTTCCCCTTTAAGAGTTCAGTGTTAACGCCCACTGTTATGATTGGCTAACGTCAGTGCATATGCATCAATTATTAACGCCCCCAGCCAGAACATTTGCGGATCCGGCGCATGTTTAGTAGCGGGTGATGCATGCGAAGCGATGGCTCTTGCAATGATAAACCTTATTATGTTTGAGCCAGAATCAGAGGAACATGAACCATCACCACGACAACGAAGACTGGATCAGCCCGTGTCCACATGGAACGTGAAACTATTTTGAATTAATAAAAAAATTGTAACCCGAGACTCTTGAAAACGGATTATTGTTGCATAATTATCCTATAGCTTAATTTGCTAACAGTTTAACATTATTTAACTAATTCCAGTGAAATGATCGGGTGTACCACGGACAGAAATGCACACAGGCCATCTCTGAAGATGCAGCATTGATAAGGCAACATGTTTAATGTTCTATCACATGTAGGCCTACTAGACAGGAGACACATTTCAAGATTCTCTTATACAAATGTGTTTATATTAGCCATGATAAAAAGTATGTTTGCGTCGACGTTGTTGAGCCCAGAATAGTCGGCACGGAGCAACAGTTTTCTGGCAAAGCCAGCATCATATTGGGATTTTTTCTTGCAGTCATCCTTTAAATGTATAGAACAAACGCTTAAACTAACACTGCCGTGACTGGGACGTCCGCAAAAAATAAAGTGCATCCATTTTCCCCTGACGACTGGATCTTTCGCAGCGTATTCACAGATGTTGTTTGTCCACAGCAGGAACAGCACATCTGCGGCATCGTAATTTCCCTCTACACAGACCCACTCGCTGTCCGGCGACTGAACACTTGAGGAGCGCTCGCTGTCCGTCGACTGAACACTTGTGAGGCGCGCGGCGATACGAAATGAGCGTAGTTGTCTTGCGCTTAAAGCGTAGTTGTCTTGCGCTGGAGGCGGTCATATGCAAACGCTGGTACGTCACTTCGTACCGTGACGTCACTTCTTACATGGATCCAGAACGAGCTGTATTTAGAGCTTGATTAAATAAATGATTCGTTTATAATGGGGAGGACGTCTTAAGCTATGAAACTTGCAGGACGTTTTAATGGTACAAAGACCTCTTATATACCATAAGATCAAGGCAAATTTGGTTTCTCATGTCATGACTCCTTTAAAACTGCAGTGAACCAAAGACAGTCTCAAAAACACGGTTTGAAATTACCTTGTGACCAATCAGATCAACGTGTGATCGTCAACCAGTGGATCTCTGAGTGAGTGAGTGAGTGAGTGGAGGCGGGGCTCATTTGCATATTCATGGCACCGCGCATACTAAATGAGGCAAGGGTGTGGAGTTACATTGAAGATATTTTAAGGCATGAAGACAGTCAGTCAAGAAGAAATGTTTATTCTTATATATAACTTCTTATAAGAGTGCATATATACAGTAGGCTATATGTAATTAACATATTTCCCAGGAAGTCACAGTCGAGTGAATAATCACAGTGGAGAATGCCAACGTATCTCGAGTCCAGACGAGCAGTTCACTCGAGTCGAGTCTGTGGAGTTTGGTTAAGTTTGTTCGGTGACTTTGTGTCATCATGACCTTGTTAAGGAAACACTGTAAGAAGTCATCTATCAAATGCCATGATGTCTGCTGGTTCCTGTTCAGCGAGCTAATCTAATCTGGGAAACTGCCTTTACAAACATTTGCTTTCTGGATGTGTTTGATCAGAACATCTCTTCCTCACACACGCCAACAGAGGAGGAGTGACTGTTCTGAGGTCTGTGATGCACTACAGTCGAACTTCAGGGTGTGTGTTGCGTTCCACACTGGCTCTGTCCGCTCCAGATTTAATCACCTTGTTTAACAGAACCCGTTCCTGATGCGCCGAGACCGCACACAGCTGCAAGCTCTCAGACTGCTGAATGAAACGCCATGTTTACGGCGCTGAGAGCTTCTTGTTCCACTCGCCCTTCACTAAATATAGAGGCATTTATGAGGCATTACTCTCGTTCTCACCACATCAGTCCTGCGTACAGCACTAGTGTCGCCGTGTTCATTTCTGCTCGGCTCCTCGGGGCTCAGAGACAGATCATGTGACCCCGACCGTTTACTTTTATTGGAACTTTAGACAAAATCTTTTTTCTTTGTATCATATTTGATCCATCAGGTTTTTTATGGCTCATATAGTCTGATATACTGAGAATATAGAAGAAAAAACGCCAAAACTGAGCAAAAATATGCAGTTGCTGAAATATTTATGAAATTCTGATGCTTGTAATGTAAATAAACAAGATCTTTACAAGCAGATACTTGCATAAAATGCATATAAATATCAATATCTGCCAATAATGGTTTAGTAAAATGATATTTAAATGCTTAGTTACAGCTGTAAAGCCTCACGTAATGGAATATATTTTTTTTGAGTATCATATTTAATTTTGTATCAGGCTTTTATGGCTCATATAGTCTGATATAGTGAGAATATTGAAGAAAAAAACAGTTTAAACTGAGCAAAAATATGCAGTTTGGTGCAGATGTTGATATTTATAAATTCTGATGCTTGTATGTA
>NC_136899.1:556887-591887 GCF_949152265.1 Phoxinus phoxinus | reverse complement strand
GCATCGCAGACGCGACGTAGGTTGTCGCCCACTATGACACACTATACGAGATGAAACGATCGAATCTTGCGTCCCGACGCCCGTTGTCGTTATTACGAATCTCCACGACACCCATACAACGGATCGTGCCAAAATCGCGCTAAAATCGTGTATTCTGAACCAGGCAGGTAATAAACGTTTGACCTATCACGCAAAGAACCTATTAAAGCACTAAGATATGGGAACAGTATAGTTAACAATCACATTTATCGCAAGTCATATCGTCATCGCAATATTAAACAATGTTATCGCACATCGCAGCTTTTCCTCATATCGTGCAGCCCTATGCGCGAGTCCAGTGCGGGAGTCCAGTGCGGGAGTCCAGTGCGCGAGTCCAGTCCAGTGCGCGAGTCCAGTCCAGTGCGCGAGTCCAGTCCAGTGCGCGAGTCCAGTGCGCGAGTCCAGTGTGGGAGTCCAGTGCGGGAGTCCAGTGCGCGAGTCCAGTGCGCGAGTCCAGTGCGCGAGTCCAGTGCGCGAGTCCAGTGCGCGAGTCCAGTGCGCGAGTCCAGTGCGCGAGTCCAGTGCGCGAGTCCAGTGCGCGAGTCCAGTGCGCGAGTCCAGTCCAGTGCGGGAGTCCAGTCCAGTGCGCGAGTCCAGTCCAGTGCGCGAGTCCAGTCCAGTGCGCGAGTCCAGTCCAGTGCGCGAGTCCAGTCCAGTGCGCGAGTCCAGTCCAGTGCGCGAGTCCAGTGCGCGAGTCCAGTCCAGTGCGCGAGTCCAGTGTGCGAGTCCAGTGAACGAGTCCAGTGCGCGAGTCCAGTGCGCGAGTCCAGTGCGCGAGTCCAGTGGGCGAGTCCAGTGGGCGAGTCCAGTGCGCGAGTCCAGTGCGCGAGTCCAGTGGGCGAGTCCAGTGGGCGAGTCCAGTGGGCGAGTCCAGTGGGCGAGTCCAGTGCGCGAGTCCAGTGCGCGAGTCCAGTGCGCGAGTCCAGTGCGCGAGTCCAGTGCGCGAGTCCAGTGCGCGAGTCCAGTGCGCGAGTCCAGTGGGCGAGTCCAGTGGGCGAGTCCAGTGGGCGAGTCCAGTGGGCGAGTCCAGTGGGCGAGTCCAGTGGGCGAGTCCAGTGCGCGAGTCCAGTGCGCGAGTCCAGTGGGCGAGTCCAGTGCGCGAGTCCAGTGGGCGAGTCCAGTGGGCGAGTCCAGTGGGCGAGTCCAGTGGGCGAGTCCAGTGCGCGAGTCCAGTGCGCGAGTCCAGTGCGCGAGTCCAGTGCGCGAGTGCAGATTTAATTGCATTAATAATCCAGTCAGTGAGTGTTGACATGGGACCGGGACGCAGGAAATGCCGGAGCAGTTTGAGCCAAAATGGAGGCCGTTTCCATGTTAATAATGGCACATCTTGTCTCGACTCCCGTGCCGCTGCATGAATGCCGTCTCAGTGAAACACGAGGAACCGTGTGTGTGTGTGTGTGTGTGTTCCGCTCACAGCTTTCACATTGTGCATCTGTAATTAGTTTCCACTACAACTTTAGATGAATACAGGAACCGAACGGCTATTTTTAAACCGTAACCAGTGGTTTGTGCATGTTGTCTTAAATATGCATTGTGAAGTGAAGATGCGATCAGTGCAGTCCATTGTTTCTTTCATCATTCAGTGTGTGTCGTTATATCCAGACCAATGCCATGATTTTATTTTTGTGATCTGGTTATTCATGCATCAGAGGAATGCGTATTAATCTTCATCAGCTCGGTTTGTGGAGATCATCAGATAATCAGATCTAAGGTTGGATTATATTCAACTTTATTTGAATATATACAGTCCACCCTCACAAAGCAATATGTGCATTAAAAACAGCATTGTTCTGAAACCTGAAATCAGTATCGGGATTAGAACATTAGAACATTACGATATACCCAGCCCCCAAAAATTTGCATAAATGCATTCTTGACCTGTAGTCATTACTTTTATTCCTTAAATGTTTACAATGACATATTTAAATGTTTTCTCCTTGAAAAAAAAAACTTCATGCCTTAAAATATCTTGAATGTAACACCCTTGCCTCATTTAGTATGCGCGGTTCTATGATTATGCAAATGAGCCCCGCCTCCACTCACTCACTCAGAGATCCACTGGTTGACGATCACACGTTGATCTGATTGGTTACATGGTGTGTGTTAAAGCAGATTAATAACACCACATAGACATATAAACAACATGAAAAGCTGGATTTTCACCACAGGGGGACTTTAAGTTGCTTTAAATAAAAGTGTCCGCCAAATGTTTAAATGTAAATTAAAGTTGTGATGAAATGGAAGCACCGACAGGACTTTCTGTATTGTGACGTCAAAACTGATTATCGAAATGTAGGGCGGGACTTGGTTCTGTGCATCGTTGCTGATTGGATGTTGAGATGTAGGCGTGGCTCTCAAACATGTAGGCGGAGTTGAGCTTGCAGGGGCGGGGCTTAAGCAGAATAAATGATTGAACTGTCAAGTTATGACATCACAAGCTAAAAAGATTTTTTTTAAAGAAAAATCTATTAATGCAAAGGCTTTTTTGATGCATTTAGAAAATAGATATGGTGAATTGTCACTGCATGTAAGCCAGTGTCGCGGCGCTGAGTGAACTAGAGCATCGTACTGATAATAAAGCAGAAGCATGGCTTAATTCTGCAGGATTGGTGTGTGTAATAGAGTTGCAGTGTGTGTTGATCTGAAGCACAGATGCTGCTGATGCAAGCATTCACAGCGCCGGAAAGATGCACCAAAGGGAGCCAGATCATTAATAAACATTATGCAAAATATCTATGTAATTTGTAAAATTAATATTGAACCGAAATAAAACTGCAGCATTAGTATTTCTCATTGAAGCTCCGTTTGCAGTAATGCTCCCAGCGCTGGGCCGTCTCCTTAACCTTGCATCGGTGCTTACAGCGACTCCAGGGGCTTTGGGGAAGAAGGCAAAGGGAATATGATATTAAAATCAGCCCAATAACTGCGGAAAGGCAAATGTCTGTAAATATTTAATTGGGCATTATTCAGTTTCTGGAGCCCGTGCAGAGTCAGAAGGAGACGGCAGGAGATGCAAATAAAAAGTTTGCAGCACCAGAGGCGTTAATGTGGAGACACACACACACACACACACACACACACACACACACACACACACACACACACACACACACACACACATATATACAGTAATATATGTTGGTTTGACAGAAGACGTTCTCTCAAAGTTATGAACAAACGTTCTTCAACACTAAAAGTTATGTCTGATACACCCGCAGTCTGATACACCCGCTGAGTTTATCATCTTTCTACACTTTTAATTCCTTTTATACCCGTTTTATTTTCCTTGCTTTTATTTTGTGATTTATTCTGTGTAAAGCACTTTGAGTTACTATAGTGTGTGCAATAAATAAACTTGCCTTGTCTTTAATTAAACTTTAGCACAAAAACATTTTTAATACATTTTCCTTGAAATTAATAGTTCGTCTAACGTTTTTTAAATGTTGCAACTTGTTTCGGGACGTTCAAAAGTAGCAATCCCATAATGTTTAGCATAAAAAACTGAACCTTCAGAAGTAACGTTTTTATATACAGTCGAGCCAAAGATTACTCAGACTCCAGATATCCTCTCTGATATTATTCCACTAGTGTGTGCAGGACAATATAGTTCATTTATGTACGTGAGGAGAGCAGAATACAGTAAACTGGGACACAATAATTCTTCATACAGAGGCTACCAGTAAAAATTATAAACAAAATTGGGACCAAAAATGTTAAGCAAAATGAAGCATTGCTTGGTCACTGGTGGAGCTAAACTGGTATTATCTAATTGTGTTGTTAAATTTACCAGTTAACAGATATTCAACATAATTCATGTGTGAGACAGTCTAACAGAAGTGTGTGTGTGTGTGTGTGTGTGTGTGTGTGTGTGTGTGTGTGTGTGTGTGTGTGTGTGTGTGTGTGTGTGTGTGTGTATGTGTGTGTGTGTGTGTGTGTGTGTGTGTGTGTGTGAGACAGTCTAACAGAAGTGTGTGTGTGTGTGTGTGTGTCTGTGTGTGTGTGTGTGTGTGTGTGTGTGTGTGTGTGAGAGAGACAGTCTAACAGAAGGATGGACAAAACCTGTCAAATATCATATTTCTTGTCATATTTTATCACCATTTTTTAAACTATAGTGAATAAACTGAGAGTCTGAGTAAATGTTGGTTTGATGTATTTAAATGTTCTTAAACATATTTGTGTTCTCTGGGTTTGTGTGCATGTTTTGACGGCTGTATCCGTCCTCCTGAATGCTTTTCCGGCACTGGTTCCATGAGCCTGTTTTTGGGTCACTGTCAGTGTTCTCCGAGCGGGAAGGATATATGGATTTATGAAGCGCCCCAGGACATGGTCCGCTCCTTAACACCTCATATTTCATCCGCCGCTGATGGATGAAACCCTGTATGTGTGTCACTGCTTCTCAAGGAACTGGAGGGGAGTCTCTTGTGGCGTGGCTAAAGTTAAGTGAGGTTAAGAGCGCTCTTCAAAATTAGAGCAGCCGAGCTTTTTAGGGGCTGACCGTGTTACCGGGAGAGAGATCTCCTCATGAAGCAGACGTGCGGCGTCAGGGCTTCTGCGGCTCCGGCTGGATGCGGTTCTGTAAGTCAACGTGAAGCCGCTTCCGAAGCCCATTCTGCTTTCCACCCGGCGTGTATTCTCATGGAAACTCAAGATGCGACTCAACAATGCTGGGCGGGAACTGATTCTATCCTTTGGGAATTGATTGGGAGAAAGTGTGTCATCTTTTACTCACGATCCCGTCATCAAACCTCTTTAACCCTCTGGTGCTCTTCGCGTGTCGGCCGAAAAATATAGATTTTTTTTTTTGTCATTGAAATTAATGTACTATATTTTAGTTTGATAATGTTTTTTATTTGATATTTTGTATTTTTGGGGGATTTTTTTATACTAAATTATATTTATGCTGTATTTATAATTCATTTATTCACTTTTTGAGCATAGACCTGAAAATTAAATTTCCAACTTAAACTTTTAAAGCATGCAAGATTTACGAAAGTTTAAGTTTGATCTCTTTTTAAAGACGACACTTGGCAGATTATTGCTGAAGTGAAAAAAGTTTTTTTTTTTTACTTTTTAACTGAATTTTACGTATATTGTTATGAAAAATGCACAAAAATACTATTTAAAAGTTTTATATGAAATATATATTTTCAAAATCACGTTTTACTCTAAAACTGCAAGAAAATCAAAGGCATAGATCTACACAAGTTGTGTTCCAATTGTTCCGCTGATATCTCAGTAAATGATGTTCCAGTGAGATGTTGTTCGGCTGCAGTACCACACGCTTCCACTAGAGGAAACTCATTCATTTCCAATGCGCTCATTTCTGACCTCGAGCGCACACACACATCTGCCTCATAATACAAGATTAAAACGCTATCTTTGTGAATAAACGCGTTGTCCTCGACTTGTGGTGGCTTGAATTCAAAGTGGAATCGGATCTGCGTATTTAGACCGATATATTAGTCCAGATATTGGATATGAATCTGATTTAAAACCACATTTGGAAGTGGCTCAGACCACATGTGGAAAAATCGGATCTCGTGTGGATTTTTGTGTTTACAACATCGTGTGCAATAACTTCCGATGTGTGTCAGATTTGAGTAAAAGATGGGATTTAGAGTGCCAGTGTAAACGCGCCTTGGATCGAGCGAGGATTTGTTGGACGTGGCACTCCTCCCGATGGGGCACAGAACTAGCTGTGTGTTCCCCGGGCCGGTGGAGCATGTCTCTGGGTCGCAGCGCTGTAAGGCTTCAGGAGGCTGTGGAAGAGCCAACCGCATGAAATGAGCTCCTCCACGATGATGAACGAGCCGAACCTCTGCTGGGGAAATCCAATAGATGCCAAATTAAGCAAATCCCTGTTTAGATCACTGAAGAAAAGAAATCATTCTGTGTGTGTGTGTGTGTGTGTGGAGCTTCTTGGCTGATCCCGAGAGCCGTGCTTCAGCGTCTTGCCCAAACCGAGACAACAAAACACTCGTATCTCAGTAAACCCGTATCTCTAAACCCAGGCCACTCTGTTGAGGACGAGCAGAAGCGACTCGGCGACGTCTACATTATACACACACAATATCGTCTCCGTGTGAACAGAAGACATCACGAGAGGAAAGATTAGTGTGGACAAGGCCTGAGAACTGGTGTCTGGGATCTTGAACTGTGAGTGTGTGTGTGTGTGAGTGTGTGTGTGAGTGTGAGTGTGTGTGTGTGTGTGTGTGTGTGTGTGTGTGTGTGAGAGTGTGAGTGTGAGTGTGTGTGTGAGTGTGTGTGTGAGAGTGTGTGTGTGTGCAGTGCTGTCAGGTGAAGAGGTTCTCCAGAGCGCTGACGAGGTGCAGACAGAAACGAGCAGATAAAGCCACAGATTGAGCGGAGGGTCAGATGTGAGAATCACGGGCCGGTGGAGCTTCCGAGCCTCGGGCGAGTCCACAGGCACTGCATTAACAGGGACCGAGCCGAGAGCTTTCTCAGGGGCCCGAACACACACAGACACACAGACACACACACACACACACACACACACACACACACACACACACACACACACACACACACACACACACACACACTCTCTCTCACAGACACAGACACACACACACACACACACAGACACACACACTCACACAGACACACACACTCTCACACACACTCTCACACACACACACACACACCGCACACTGAACACACTCTCACACACATTCCACACACTCACTCTCACACCGCACACTGAACACACACACACCGCACAGTGAACACACACACACACACCGCACACTGAATACACACACACCGCACAGTGAACACACACACCGCACACTAGTGGTGGAGCGGATCACAAAATATATACAGTAGTGTATATATGTATATATATGGGGGGGGGGTAACTTTGCTTTTCAACTTTTCTCTCTCTCTCTCTCTCTCTCTCTCTCTCTCTATTTCCATTATTAAACCGGGGCGGTCGAGTTGTGCTCGTGGAAGGAGACGCCCTTCTCTTGGGTTTAGCCCTAATGTTTCCCAACATGCACCAGTACAGAGTGTGTGTTCTGTGGTCTCGTGATTTGCGCTCCTCGTGAGAGAGTGGGTATTTTGTAAGGCTTGCTTGCGTTAAAACGAACGTATAAGTGGGTCATCGGCTGTTGCTCAACACTGACGGCCTCATCCAAATATTCCAAACCCTCCGACTCCCTTTTAGCTTCGGGATCTGCCCAACATCACAGTGGACAAGGAACACAGCAGTGTTACGGCATGATGTGACTGTGAGCCCGTGTAGCTGATGCCAAACACTTTAGAAGAGCACTGATGGAACAGTAACAGCTGGACCGTGTGTTATGAAGGTAAACTGAAGGTTTTTGACTGGTTTCCAGTCCAAATATCTAAAAATGTATTAAATCCAGATGCATTTCCTAGACCAGACCTCGAGTAGATTAGATTAGAACAGTAAAAGGTCATAAGATATTGGGCCGTGTCTTGCACCCAGCACAATTGACTTTGTACACCGCCGCATGTGTCATTCCTGTTCTGCACCTGCGCACAGCGACTCTTCCCTCCACAGACGCACGTCGGTAAATTAGGGAATGAACTTGCGCTCGGGGGGGCGGTTCAGTGAAAAGAGGAGTGTGTTCCGGCGCAAACGTTCCCTGGTGATATTCTGCAGTTCCAGAAAACAACTCCGCCGCTGACCAGGAGAAACCCAGTCTAAAGACAGCGGCGCCGCGCGTTAGTCATATGCTATTTTAAGAGCGCGTGCTTGGCCATTATGTAGCGTGTGAACAACACACACACTTTGATTCTCTAATATAAACAGACGCAGCAGTTTTCATTTTTGCAAATCATACATTATTACAAGGAAACATATTAACACACGAGGGAAATCATTGTTGTGTCCGTGAAGATGTGGAAAAATACATAAATCTAGATTACACATTTACCCAAATTATTATACGCCTGTTTAACCGAAGCTAATGTGTGTGTTTCTCCATCATCCCCAATGTCACTTCTCTGTGTTTTACGGCCCTGACGAGAACGCCGGTCTCCTCGGCTGTGAACCGCTCCTGGCGTGCGCCGGCAAACCCGCCGTTATAATAGCAATCCACCGTTATAATAGCGATCCGCCGTTATAATAGCGATCCGCCGTTATAATAGCGATCCGCCGTTATAATAGCGATCCGCCGTTATAATAGCGATCCGCCGTTATAATAGCAATCCGCCGTTATAATAGCGATCCGCCGTTATAATAGCGATCCGCCGTTATAATAGCAATCCGCCGTTATAATAGCGATCCGCCGTTATAATAGCAATCCGCCGTTATAATAGCAATCCGCCGTTATAATAGCGATCCGCCGTTATAATAGCGATCCGCCGTTATAATAGCGATCCGCCGTTATAATAGCGATCCGCCGTTATAATAGCAATCCGCCGTTATAATAGCAATCCACCGTTATAATAGCAATCCGCCGTTATAATAGCGATCCGCCGTTATAATAGCGATCCGCCGTTATAATAGCAATCCGCCGTTATAATAGCGATCCGCCGTTATAATAGCGATCCGCCGTTATAATAGCGATCCGCCGTTATAATAGCGATCCGCCGTTATAATAGCAATCCGCCGTTATAATAGCGATCCACCGTTATAATAGCGATCCGCCGTTATAATAGCGATCCGCCGTTATAATAGCGATCCGCCGTTATAATAGCGATCCGCCGTTATAATAGCGATCCGCCGTTATAATAGCGATCCGCCGTTATAATAGCGATCCGCCGTTATAATAGCAATCCGCCGTTATAATAGCGATCCGCCGTTATAATAGCGATCCGCCGTTATAATAGCGATCCGCCGTTATAATAGCGATCCGCCGTTATAATAGCAATCCGCCGTTATAATAGCAATCCGCCGTTATAATAGCAATCCGCCGTAATCCGCCGTTATAATAGCGATCCGCCGTTATAATAGCGATCCGCCGTTATAATAGCAATCCGCCGTTATAATAGCGATCCGCCGTTATAATAGCGATCCGCCGTTATAATAGCAATCCGCCGTTATAATAGCAATCCGCCGTTATAATAGCAATCCGCCGTAATCCGCCGTTATAATAGCGATCCGCCGTTATAATAGCGATCCGCCGTTATAATAGCAATCCGCCGTTATAATAGCGATCCGCCGTTATAATAGCGATCCGCCGTTATAATAGCGATCCGCCGTTATAATAGCGATCCGCCGTTATAATAGCGATCCGCCGTTATAATAGCGATCCGCCGTTATAATAGTGATCCGCCGTGGAACAAGCGCGCCGGCTCTTAAAGGGAATGTGAGAGGACGCTCTGATTGGTTTTTCACGTTACGCCCAAACCACACCTATGAATAATGAAGCGACTTCAGACCAACACATGTTAGATTTGCGTCGGGCGCAAGAGTCGTTTATCCTGCCGGTATAATAGCAACAGCACCGGGATCCGCCCACAGAGTTACTTGCGTTTCAGAACGTTATAATATAGGGCCCATTATATCTTGTGACTTGTTTTCTGGGGAAATGAATCAAAATGAAGTTTTTGCTTAAAAAAAGCTAAATTATGCCAATTCCTTAATTCAAACAGAAACAAGATTATTTTTTCTGACCCCGTTGGCGGATCATTTTGCTTGTTTTAAGCAACAGCTCCAACAAATTCCTCCAGAAAACAAGATATAACATCTTACGGGCTTTTACTACTGTAGTAAATGCATCTCGATTTAATAATGTTTATATATTTGGACTGTAAACCGGAGTGCTGTGTAAGAACAGCGTGTTGTGCAGTGTGTCAGGACAGTGTGTGATTAGTGTAGCGTCTGCAAATATCCACAGAGAAACTGCAATCTCACAATGCAGCGGTGCAAATAATGAGGGCATATGTTTACCTCTAACTCGGCTCACCATGGGAGAGGGATTAAATTGAAGCGGTTTGGTTTGTTGTCAGATTGTTAAGTGTTGCTTTGGAGCGTGAACCGGCCCCGGGCCCCTGCGGAGGCTTTGCTGAACGGGAAGGTTTAATCGAGTCCAGCCACGGGTCTCTCTCAGTCTCGCTTTAGCCACTGGAGGCTCAGTAATAGCGAACAGCGGGACGAACATCACCGTCTGCAAACAGAGCTGATCACACACACACACACACACACACACACACACCATGAGCAGACCGCACTCCTGCGCTGAGGAACGACACACTGCGTGATTGTAAGACTTCAGATTCAAAAATCGCTCATGTCACGATGCGATCACGATTCTGAACTCACGATACGAGATTATAGCGATACTCAAGACATATAAAGCTTACAAAAAATGTGTTGTTGATTAAAATGCTAAATCTGGTATTACATTGTGTGTGTAAATGAATAGAGTTGGACTTGGTGCTGAAACCCAGAGCACAGGACAATAGAGACACCAGAATATTCATGATTCTGAAGCTCAAAATACTGAATTATTTTAGACGAATATGCTTGATCTCTGTCTCTCTGAAATACATTTTTTAAGTTACTTTACCCCTTTCACACGGCGCGTTGATCCCGGTAAATAATTGCCGCAACTCTTGGAGAGGCGGGGCTTAGATTGACTGAATCTGGCCAATCATAGCAGAGCAGCTCTCAGAGAGGCGGGGCTTAGAGAGACTGAATCTGGCCAATCACAGCAGAGCAGCTCTCAGAGAGGCGGGGCTTAGAGAGACTAATTCTGGCCAATCAGAGCAGAGCAGCTCTCAGAGAGGCGGGGCTTAGAGAGACTGAATCTGGCCAATCACAGCAGAGCAGCTCTCAGAGAGGCGGGGCTTAGAGAGACTGAATCTGGCCAATCAGAGCAGAGCAGCTCTCAGAGAGGCGGGGCTTAGAGAGACTGAATCTGGCCAATCACAGCAGAGCAGCTGTCAGAGAGGCGGGGCTTAGAGAGACTGAATCTGGCCAATCACAGCAGAGTAGCTGTCAGAGAGGCGGGGCTTAGAGAGACTGAATCTGGCCAATCACAGCAGAGCAGCTGTCAGAGAGGCGGGGCTTAGAGAGACTGAGAGAACAGAGCTGACGCTGCAGTGGGGATTATGAGGACATTAATGTGTGTTTGAGCTTGTGTGAATGTGGATCTGGTGTAGGAGACTCACACACAACATTAGGGCACTTAAAAACAATAACGGTGCATTTCACCACTGCATTTATTATACCGCATTACTGTTTCCCCAACACTGCCGCGATGCTTCTGTCTCCATGAGATCAACTGCACGCCACCTCCTGAACAAAGCCTGACTGTAACATCCCGGATAGACGTCCTATTATCTCCGCTCTAAAGACCCGGTTAAGCCGAAAGCTGACGCTTTAATGAAACTGTGACACTGCTAATTGCTGTCAAAGGGAGGACGTGTGTGTGTGGCGTCAGTCAGTGTGTGTTCTCTCCGCTCCAGACCTGAGCAGTGCGCTTCCCCGGCCTGCGCTCGCTCTCCGCCGCTCTGACACCTAAATTGCACAGAGTGTGTGTGTGTGACAGACGCAGAGCTCAACAGATAGTGTTCAGCGTGCCACGCGCGGGACGGCCCTCATCAGAGCTCCTTCCCGTCGGTGCGCCGGCGACAGGCCTGTGATTACGCCGGCAGCGGGACACTTGCAGCGGTGTGCTGGGGATGTGTGTGTTACGCCACACGGCTCGGGTTGCTGAACACACAGCTGTTTATCCTCCTGAAAATCACCGTCAGCATTTCTACACACTGACCCGAGTCCCAGGACGCAATGGGAAGTTAGTCTCTCGAGCAGATGTAATTATGGGATCAGTGTATGTGAGATTACAGGCGATGAGCACTAACTCATCCTTACGTACGGCTGCGCAACGACTAATCAATAAGTGTGTGTTTACATATGTGTGTGTACTGTGTATCATTATTTTGTATATATAAATACACACACATGCATGCATATATTTAAGAAAAATTGTCATTTATATGTAATATAAATTATGTATAAATGTATTCATGCAAATATTTCTTTAATAAATAATTATACACAGTACACACACATATATTATGTAAACACAAACTTTTATGTGCTTTAAAGTTGTTTTCACGCTACCGATGTTCAAGCTGGTGTGTGTATCTGTGCCGCGTCTGAGCGGTGGCGTGGCTCGTGGGACGAGACCTTTCGGAGAGCCGGTGAGCAGGACTTCAGTGCCGCTTCGGGCCGGCCGTGACCTTCTCTCTGCTGGAGAGCTGTGGGAATATCACTCCGCCACAACAACACACAGATCCCGCACGCCACTGGATCGTGTCTCCATCAGGGCGACGGCGTGTCAGCACTGACCTTTCACAGACGTGTGTGTGTGTGTGTGTGTGTGTGTGTGTTAGTGGCACGCTGTCAAACCACCTGCTGCGTGTTTCTCCGGCTCCACAGCTTCTGATCTTTTCAGTGCAGACCCTCGGATCCGTCATCTGTGCATGTTTACCTCGGGTTCCCAGCCGGCGTGTGCATATTCTGCCCTTTTACAGGCTTGCAGTGTTCAGGCTCGACTAGAACATGTTTTAATGCTGGAATGTTGATTATTCTCCTCATATTCTCCAGTGTTGCGGCTCCTCTCTTCCCAGTCTGTCAGTAACGCTCTGTTTACTTCCTGTCTCTATGAAGCCCCTCCTTCTGAAAAGCACACTGTGCTCTGATTGGTCGGCTGGAGCAGTGTGTTGTGATTGGTTGAGCGTTTCAAGTGTGTTTGGGAAATGCCCCGCCCCTTACCATAACCGCCAGTTTAACACTACTGACTAACTCAACCAGGCCCCGCCCCTTTATTCTGCGTATGAATTATTATAATGAGGAATATTGTGGCGTGTTTGTTCCCGGGAGAAACTCGAGACTACAGTGGAGGCGTTTCAGGAGTTCAGGAACACTGACACTGATGTAGAGGAGAACTGGAGCTGTACATGATCACACACTGAGGAGAAAAGCAGAGGATGGAGTTTAAACACTCACCGTTGTGATGTCCTCTTCAGTTGGACTCACACACACTGCAGTGTCCCTCTGAATCACAGCTCTGATCTTAATTAGTCGAACCTTGAGTCGTTGCTGTTCCCACAGGGATGTCTTTTGATGTATCGCTGAACGCTCCAATTATTGCGTCGGATGCATCGGGAAACCTTCGGTAGAAGTTGCGCCGTGACCTGATTTCTGTGAGCTGGGACACGCATCGGGAAGAAGAAGCTCAGAACTCTTATAAACTCTTAATCATCCTTTTAAATCACGACACACACTCTCTGTGTTATGTCCATTACGAGTCGGGGTATACACTTCTGTAGAAATAATAATGAAATGTACAAAAGCACACAATGACTACAACTGCAACTAAAATTAGAAGCAAAAACTGTCTCAATGATTCTAAAATAATGATTAGAAGCTCAAATATAAAGTATAATATTATCTCAGTGGATCAGGAGTGATCAAGAAAACTTCTGGAGTTATGTTCCTCTGAGAGGAGAGTGTGTGGAGCCCGGTGGATAGCCGTGTCTCGGGAGTCGCGTGTGTGCGTGCGCGTGTGTGTGTGTGTGTGCGTGTGTGTGTGCGTGTGTGTGTGTTTCACATTGAGATTTGTTGCTGAATGCTAAATGAGAAGCTTAGGGCTGTCAGACGCTGCTACTTCAATTTAAGTTCGTTTAGTGCGAGCCGTTAATAATGAATGAACAAGCTGGAGTCAATTGTGCAGGTTCATTTGTCGCCCTATTGATTACAGCGCTCGCATCAGAGCGTGTGTGTGTGTGTGTGTGTGTGTGTGTGTGTGTGTGTGTGTGTGTGGCCGAACCGGCTGAAGTGTGTGTGTGTGTGTGTGTGTGTGTGTGTGTGGCCGAACCGGGTGAAGTGTGTGTGTGTGTGTGTGTGTGGCCAAACCGGCTGAAGTGTGTGTATGTGTGTGTGTGTGTGTGTGTGTGTGTGTGTGTGTGGCCAAACCGGCTGAAGTGTGTGTATGTGTGTGTGTGTGTGTGTGTGTGTGTGTGTGTGTGGCCGAACCGGGTGAAGTGTGTGTGTGTGTGTGTGTGTGTGGCCAAACTGGGTGAAGTGTGTGTGAAGGATTTCCTCATGTGTGTTTCTCCGGGGAAGCATTGCTTCATCTCTCGGGAGTTTTGCTGTCCGTTCCCGCCGGGATCTTGGCTTTGACTCCGGAGCTTTTAATAAAGTGAGGAAACATGCAGTCAGCAGTGTGTGTGTGTGTGTGTGTGTGTGTAGGACTCAGTGTTTAACAGTGTGTGTGTGTGTGTTCACCACTGTGTGTTACTGCCCTGAAATACTGGTTGTGAGATTCTTCGGGAGGAATTTTCCAGTAAATGTAGGTGTCGCCATGGAGACACTCCTGCTATTGGGAGTATCATGATATTTTGGGATGAACATCATGACCAGTTTGCATTTCAACTTCATATCAGTTTGCAAGACAATGGTGCCTGTTTTTTGAGCGTGTGTGAATGTGGATCTGGTGTAGGAGACTCAGACACTACACTAGGGCACTTTAAAACAATAACGGTGTATTCACCACTGCGTGTTTCGGCCCTGAAAGCCCGTTTGTGAGATTCTTCTGGAGGCGTTCTCCAGTAAATGTAGGTGTCGCCATGGAGACACTCCCAGTTTTACGCATTTAAATGCTTTTTGAGCTATTATTGTCAAACCTATTCTATTCACTTTGGTTTTTTTCAGCAATGTAAAAAGTGTAATGATATTCGGAACGCTCCAGAGCGACGCAGCGAGTGTGGTGCTCTTCAGATGATGCTATCCGGTCAACTTCACCGCAGACGCTCTGATCCATTAGGAAAGGCTGTATGGTAATAGCCTCTGTGTAACGCACATGTAGAGTGGAAACGATATGGAAATTCTCCTTTTGAATAATCGTCTGCTATTCTTGAGACGCTGTTTCCCGGCTCCTCGGGCTCCTCGGAGAGCGGGATCAGACGGACGCGCGCATCATCA
The DNA here is from genome assembly GCF_949152265.1 of Phoxinus phoxinus. NCBI lineage: Eukaryota > Metazoa > Chordata > Actinopteri > Cypriniformes > Leuciscidae > Phoxinus > Phoxinus phoxinus. The sequence goes on along the minus strand of NC_136899.1, from coordinate 576,922 downwards.
GAACATTAATATCATCTCGAAGCCCAGATGGAAGAGTTTCTGGTGTGGAGATTAAGACGTGACCCTGTCCGCTTATCCTCTTAAACATCTCACTCTAATTCTCTTCTTCCATCTTTGCATTTATGATACGTCTTAATCCGCTAGCCTGAGATGATTGACAGGTGGCAGGAGTGTTGTGAGGTCAGGAGGGGATTTCTGTGTCCAGATTTAGGGATAAATCTCATGAAATCTGTCAAGAACATGTCCAGGTCACAGTTTGCAAGACATTATAATTAATTTGAAATTAAATTGTATTGTTTTTTTCATGCATTTGACCCCAAAAACATGTTAAAGCAATGTGACAAACTACAAACTAATAATATGTATCCGTTCCTATCATCCTCCACTCCGTTCCTGTCATCCTCCACTCCGTTCCTGTCATCCCTCATCCTCCACTCCGTTCCTGTCATCCCTCATCCTCCACTCCGTTCCTGTCATCCCTCATCCTCCACTCCGTTCCTGTCATCCTCCACTCCGTTCCTGTCATCCCTCATCCTCCACTCCGTTCCTGTCATCCTCCACTCCGTTCCTGTCATCCCTCATCCTCCACTCCGTTCCTGTCATCCTCCACTCCGTTCCTGTCATCCCTCATCCTCCACTCCGTTCCTGTCATCCTCCACTCCGTTCCTGTCATCCCTCATCCTCCACTCCGTTCCTGTCATCCCTCATCCTCCACTCCGTTCCTGTCATCCCTCATCCTCCACTCCGTTCCTGTCATCCTCCACTCCGTTCCTGTCATCCTCCACTCCGTTCCTGTCATCCTCCACTCCGTTCCTGTCATCCTCCACTCCGTTCCTGTCATCCTCCACTCCGTTCCTGTCATCCTCCACTCCGTTCCTGTCATCCCTCATCCTCCACTCCGTTCCTGTCATCCCTCATCCTCCACTCCGTTCCTGTCATCCCTCATCCTCCACTCCGTTCCTGTCATCCTCCACTCCGTTCCTGTCATCCCTCATCCTCCACTCCGTTCCTGTCATCCTCCACTCCGTTCCTGTCATCCCTCATCCTCCACTCCGTTCCTGTCATCCTCCACTCCGTTCCTGTCATCCTCCACTCCGTTCCTGTCATCCTCCACTCCGTTCCTGTCATCCCTCATCCTCCACTCCGTTCCTGTCATCCTCCACTCCGTTCCTGTCATCCTCCACTCCGTTCCTGTCATCCCTCATCCTCCACTCCGTTCCTGTCATCCTCCACTCCGTTCCTGTCATCCTCCACTCCGTTCCTGTCATCCCTCATCCTCCACTCCGTTCCTGTCATCCTCCACTCCGTTCCTGTCATCCTCCACTCCGTTCCTGTCATCCTCCACTCCGTTCCTGTCATCCTCCACTCCGTTCCTGTCATCCCTCATCCTCCACTCCGTTCCTGTCATCCCTCATCCTCCACTCCGTTCCTGTCATCCCTCATCCTCCACTCCGTTCCTGTCATCCTCCACTCCGTTCCTGTCATCCCTCATCCTCCACTCCGTTCCTGTCATCCTCCACTCCGTTCCTGTCATCCCTCATCCTCCACTCCGTTCCTTTCATCCCTCACTCCGTTCCTTTCATCCCTCACTCCGTTCCTATCATCCTCCACTCCGTTTCTATCATCCCTCATCCTCCACTCCGTTCCTGTCATCCCTCACTCCGTTTCTATCATCCTCCACTCCGTTTCTATCATCCTCCACTCCGTTCCTGTCATCCCTCATCCTCCACTCCGTTCCTTTCATCCCTCACTCCGTTCCTTTCATCCCTCACTCCGTTCCTATCATCCTCCACTCCGTTCCTGTCATCCTCCACTCCGTTCCTGTCATCCCTCATCCTCCACTCCGTTCCTTTCATCCCTCACTCCGTTCCTGTCATCCTCCACTCCGTTCCTGTCATCCCTCATCCTCCACTCCGTTCCTGTCATCCCTCACTCCGTTCCTGTCATCCTCCACTCCGTTCCTGTCATCCCTCATCCTCCACTCCGTTCCTGTCATCCTCCACTCCGTTCCTGTCATCCTCCACTCCGTTCCTGTCATCCTCCACTCCGTTCCTGTCATCCCTCATCCTCCACTCCGTTCCTATCATCCTCCACTCCGTTCCTGTCATCCTCCACTCCGTTCCTGTCATCCTCCACTCCGTTCCTGTCATCCCTCATCCTCCACTCCGTTCCTGTCATCCTCCACTCCGTTCCTGTCATCCTCCACTCCGTTCCTGTCATCCCTCACTCCGTTCCTGTCATCCTCCACTCCGTTCCTGTCATCCCTCATCCTCCACTCCGTTCCTGTCATCCTCCACTCCGTTCCTGTCATCCTCCACTCCGTTCCTGTCATCCTCCACTCCGTTCCTGTCATCCCTCATCCTCCACTCCGTTCCTATCATCCTCCACTCCGTTCCTATCATCCTCCACTCCGTTCCTGTCATCCTCCACTCCGTTCCTGTCATCCTCCACTCCGTTCCTGTCATCCCTCATCCTCCACTCCGTTCCTGTCATCCTCCACTCCGTTCCTGTCATCCTCCACTCCGTTCCTGTCATCCTCCACTCCGTTCCTGTCATCCTCCACTCCGTTCCTGTCATCCTCCACTCCGTTCCTGTCATCCCTCATCCTCCACTCCGTTCCTGTCATCCTCCACTCCGTTCCTGTCATCCTCCACTCCGTTCCTGTCATCCTCCACTCCGTTCCTGTCATCCCTCATCCTCCACTCCGTTCCTATCATCCTCCACTCCGTTCCTGTCATCCTCCACTCCGTTCCTGTCATCCTCCACTCCGTTCCTGTCATCCCTCATCCTCCACTCCGTTCCTGTCATCCTCCACTCCGTTCCTGTCATCCTCCACTCCGTTTCTATCATCCTCCACTCCGTTCCTGTCATCCCTCATCCTCCACTCCGTTCCTTTCATCCCTCACTCCGTTCCTTTCATCCCTCACTCCGTTCCTATCATCCTCCACTCCGTTCCTGTCATCCTCCACTCCGTTCCTGTCATCCCTCATCCTCCACTCCGTTCCTTTCATCCCTCACTCCGTTCCTGTCATCCTCCACTCCGTTCCTGTCATCCCTCATCCTCCACTCCGTTCCTGTCATCCCTCACTCCGTTCCTGTCATCCTCCACTCCGTTCCTGTCATCCCTCATCCTCCACTCCGTTCCTGTCATCCTCCACTCCGTTCCTGTCATCCTCCACTCCGTTCCTGTCATCCTCCACTCCGTTCCTGTCATCCCTCATCCTCCACTCCGTTCCTATCATCCTCCACTCCGTTCCTGTCATCCTCCACTCCGTTCCTGTCATCCTCCACTCCGTTCCTGTCATCCCTCATCCTCCACTCCGTTCCTGTCATCCTCCACTCCGTTCCTGTCATCCTCCACTCCGTTCCTTTCATCCCTCACTCCGTTCCTGTCATCCTCCACTCCGTTCCTGTCATCCCTCATCCTCCACTCCGTTCCTGTCATCCCTCACTCCGTTTCTATCATCCTCCACTCCGTTTCTATCATCCTCCACTCCGTTTCTATCATCCCTCATCCCTCACTCCATCTGTCCATCGGCGACCCTGAACACACTCACACACACACACAGAGTCCGGTGTTAGCTCTGCTGTCTGCGTGTGTGTGACCGTCACAGTGGCTGGCAGCGTTTACTAGAGTTTCAGAGTTTAAACCGGAGTCACTATCAGAGGATCCAGCCTCCATTATTCACACCGCGCTGCTTACAGTGCAGAGATAACAGGAAATAATGCAGCAGTGTGTTCCCAAAGAGAATAGCGTCACAGTCCAGCTTCAGGAAGCTCAGTGACGGTTCATTTTTGCTGTACTTTTTTATTTTTATTAATTGATATATATATATAGCTGCTCTGGAGAAATCCGTGATGTCATCGTCCAGGCGGTGTAAATGCAGAAATGCATCAATATTAAAGCTGATGTTCAGCATCATTACTCCAGTCTTCAGTGTCACATGATCCTCCAGAAATCAGTGTAATATGAGGATCTGATGATCAAGACACATTTATGATGAAAACCGTTCATATTTTTGTTGAAACCGTGATATTTTATTACTCTGATGTGATGTACTCTGAGATCAGAAGACCAGCATTTACAATGTAACTTTAGAAATGTTTTTACTGTCACTTCTGATCAGTTCAACTCATCAAGACGATCTCGCTGACCCGAACTCCGCCTCCTCTGATGGCCAACAGCGCAGTGTGATTGGCTGTATGAAATATGGATGCACGATAACAGTGTGTGTTCTGGCGTTCAGGTGTGTGTGACTCTCGGCGAGGCTCGTTTACACACAGAAGCTCTTTATTTCTGCTCTAATAACCAGCGTATAGAATCCATAAACACGAGCGCAGCGCGAGACCCCATGAAATATTCAGACGTGGGTTGTAAGTTCTGTTTTGCAGATTTGTCCTCATGAAATATGTAGCGTCTGAGAGGCCGATCTCTCGCTGTGTGTGTGACTCCCTCGGCCGCGCTGATCTCTCGCTGTGTGTGTGTGTGTGTGTGTGTGTGTGTGTGTGTGTGTGTGTGTGTGTGTGTGATTCCCTCGGCCGCGCTGTTGTGACGCGCGCTGTCGCTCCGCGTGCTTCCTCAGGACGGCGGAGCAGATCGAGCCGACAGTCTGACACCGAGACTCCAGGCGCTGGCCTCCTCAGACACACACCAGCCAAATGCCAACCGGCCCTTCGAGATCTGAACAATCCTCCCGTTCTCCACCCGTCTTCCTCTCGTCCGTCTTCCTCTCGCCCGTCTTCCTCTCGCCCGTCTTCCTATGCCAAACTGAGGAAGAAGAGGAGGAGTGAAGCGAGTCCTGTAATGCAGGCGGCCGTATTATTATATATTAGAGCCGGGCAACGAGTAATCACATCCAACATAAGAGTTGTGTAACACACACACACACACACACACACACACACACACACACACACACACACACACACACACACACACACACACGCATTTATATATACATAACACATTTTTATTAGATATATACATGCATGTGTGTGTGTGTGTGTGTGTGTGTGTGTATTTATATAGCCTATGCAAAATAACTATACACACACCACACACACACGTGTTATGTAGACACAAACTTGTATTTTGGATGTGATTAATTGTGATTAATAGTTGCCCAGCTCTAATAGGCATATATATATATATATTGATGAATATATAAAAATACTGTCGTTTTTTTATTTTTTATTGATGTGTTACAGACCTGATTACTTGAAATCATGAGACCTGCACTTTTAATATTTTTATTGCGTATTATTATTATTTGCTATTAATTTTATATGTCGTGAGCTTAGAATTATAAGGTTCTATCTCCGTTTAGGGAAGTTCTGAGATATTGAGCATCAAAGCTTTTACATTCCATCTGGCAAAACTGAGATGGAACATTTTTATTTTATTAATAACTACTAACAAAACTTTTTTTTTTCTCCAAAAATAACACCACACAGGCATTAATAAACACCTAATGGATCAGATTATGTCAAAAACTCAATTTCAACCAGAAGTTGAGATAGAACCTTATAATTCTAAGCTCACGGTGTATTTTTAAGATAATATAGTGAATAAAATCAAATAATTTCTCTTTGTTTTTAGGGTCTAATCCAGAGTAAGTTCATGCACTGAAAAAATGTGGTGTTGGATTTACTCAGAAATTGCTATTCAATTTCACAAATAATTACAAAGAAATGTGAATTAAACGACAAATTTTGTAGTAGTAAAATAATACTTCAATAATCTTTGTATTATCATTTTTTTTTACCGTGAATAGTAATTTTTTAAAAGATAATATAGTGAATTAAAATCAGTTTCTGTTTTTGCCTATCAATATTTTTTTTGTTTTATTTTTAGGGTCTAACCCTAACCAAGAGTAAATTCATACAGTAAAAAAAAATGGTGTATGATTTACCGCAAAATAATTTTCACTCAGAAATTGCTAGTAAATTTCACAAACAGTTACACAGAAACAGCAGTGACATTAAACACAACATTTTTAAGTAGTAAAAAACTGAAATAGTATTTTTGTAGAATGTGCTCTATCATTTCAAACTCATTTCCACAGTGTGTTTGTCTTGGTTTTGCTCGTGTAAACAGCACTCATATTTTCTAAATCATGCATCTTATTATTGTCATATGCGTCCAGTGCCTCGAGCCGAACGGTGAATTATTCATGCCGGCCCGAGGCCATAAATCAGCCAGGCAAGAGCTAACAAAATTAGCTTCCAATTAGTGTTTGTTTGCGGCGATTATATTCCTCCCTTCACTGATTCCAGAGAGATCGACTCGCTGATCTCACGACGTCTCCTTTATCCTTCAAACACACTCCGTCAGTTACTCACACACACTCTCGTCTGAGTTACTCACACACACTCCAGAGTTACTCACACACACTCCAGAGAGATCGACTCGCTGATCTCACGACGTCTCCTTTATCCTTCAAACACACTCCGTCTGAGTTACTCACACACACACTCCAGAGTTACTCACACACACTCCAGAGAGATCGACTCGCTGATCTCACGACGTCTCCTTTATCCTTCAAACACACTCCGTCTGAGTTACTCACACACACTCCATCTGAGTTACTCACACACACTCTCGTCTGAGTTACTCACACACACTCCGTCTGAGTTACTCACACACACTCCGTCTGAGTTACTCACACACACTCCAGAGAGATCGACTCGCTGATCTCACGACGTCTCCTTTATCCTTCAAACACACTCCGTCTGAGTTACTCACACACACTCCATCTGAGTTACTCACACACACTCTCGTCTGAGTTACTCACACACACTCCGTCTGAGTTACTCACACACACTCCGTCTGAGTTACTCACACACACTCCAGAGAGATCGACTCGCTGATCTCACGACGTCTCCTTTATCCTTCAAACACACTCCGTCTGAGTTACTCACACACACTCCATCTGAGTTACTCACACACACTCTCGTCTGAGTTACTCACACACACTCCGTCTGAGTTACTCACACACACTCCGTCTGAGTTACTCACACACACTCCAGAGAGATCGACTCGCTGATCTCACGACGTCTCCTTTATCCTTCAAACACACTCCGTCTGAGTTACTCACACACACTCCATCTGAGTTACTCACACACACTCTCGTCTGAGTTACTCACACACACTCCGTCTGAGTTACTCACACACACTCCGTCTGAGTTACTCACACACACTCCAGAGAGATCGACTCGCTGATCTCACGACGTCTCCTTTATCCTTCAAACACACTCCGTCTGAGTTACTCACACACACTCCATCTGAGTTACTCACACACACTCTCGTCTGAGTTACTCACACACACTCCGTCTGAGTTACTCACACACACTCCGTCTGAGTTACTCACACACTCTCGTCTGAGTTACTCACACACACTCCAGAGTTACTCACACACACTCCAGAGAGATCGACTCGCTGATCTCACGACGTCTCCTTCATCCTTCAAACACACTCCGTCTGAGTTACTCACACACACTCCAGAGTTACTCACACACACTCCGTCTGAGTTACTCACACACACTCCGTCTGAGTTACTCACACACTCTCGTCTGAGTTACTCACACACACTCCAGAGTTACTCACACACACTCCGTCTGAGTTACTCACACACACTCCAGAGTTACTCACACACACTCCGTCTGAGTTACTCACACACACTCCGTCTGAGTTACTCACACACTCTCGTCTGAGTTACTCACACACACTCCAGAGTTACTCACACACACTCCAGAGTTACTCACACACACACTCCAGAGTTACTCACACACACACTCCAGAGTTACTCACACACACTCCGTCTGAGTTACTCACACACACTCCGTCTGAGTTACTCACACACTCTCGTCTGAGTTACTCACACACACTCCAGAGTTACTCACACACACTCCAGAGTTACTCACACACACACTCCAGAGTTACTCACACACACACTCCAGAGTTACTCACACACACTCCAGAGTTACTCACACACACTCCGTCTGAGTTACTCACACACACTCCAGAGTTACTCACACACACTCCAGAGTTACTCACACACACACTCCAGAGTTACTCACACACACTCCAGAGTTACTCACACACACTCCAGAGTTACTCACACACACAGTCCAGAGTTACTCACACACACACTCCAGAGTTACTCACACACACTCCAGAGTTACTCACACACAGTCCGTCTGAGTTACTCACACACACACTCCATCTGAGTTACTCACACACACACTCCAGAGTTACTCACACACACTCCAGAGTTACTCACACACACACACACACACACACACACACACACACACACACACACACACACACACACACACACACACACACACACACACACACACACACACACACACACTCCAGAGTTACTCACACACACACACTCCAGAGTTACTCACACACACTCCAGTCTCAGGGAATGTTGTGTATTGCATGAGTTACTCACACACACTCCAGAGTTACTCACACACACTCCGTCTGAGGGAATGCGGAGCACGAGCGGCTCTGTGTGTCTGCGCTGCGGGTCAGAGAGTGTGTTCTGGGAGTTCGGCTGCGATTCCTGAACTTTGCTCACAATCAATGTTCCATTTATAGAAATCAATGCGAGGGCAAATGTTGAGCGAGTGAAACACGAGCCTCCAGAAGCACGGAGTGTGTTAAGAAGAGAGAGAGGAAACACACACTCAGGGCGAGAGAGAGTGTGTGTGAAGCTGATGTAGTGCCTGCTGTCTGTCTGTGTGTGTGTGTGTGTGTGTGTGAAGCTGATGTAGTGCCTGCTGTCTGTCCGTCAGTGTGTTTCTCACCAGTGGTGTGTGTTTGTTTTTGTGTGTGTGTGTGTGTGTGTGTGTGTGAATGGTGGCCTGTAGGGCCGGTGTGTGTGTGTGTGTGTGAATGGTGGCCTGTAGGGCCGGTGTGTGTGTGTGTGTGTGTGTGTGTGTGTGTGTGTGTGTGTGAATGGTGGCCTGTAGGGCCGGTGTGTGTGTGTGTGTGTGTGTGTGAATGGTGGCCTGTAGGGCCGGTTTGAGTCATGTGACCGTACGGCTCTCCTCTGATTCGCTGTCACTTCTCATCGCTTCCCGCCGCTGGTGTCGTGAGGATCCCGGCGAGTGAGACATCGACACACTTCAGTGAACTCATCATCTGCTGCTCACACTCATTCCTTTCCTCCTGATCCATCCGTCCGTCTCAAGTCAAGTCTCCTTCATCTGTACAGCGCTAACAAGAGTTCCACAGCAGCTCTACAGAGATCACAGTAACTGAGTCATTCTATCTGTAAACTCTCAAACTTTTCTTAACTTTCAAGCAAAATTGAATTGAAGTTCAGAAATAGTAAGCGTTACAGAAGTCAGTCTTCAGTAAATGCATGATTTGAATGTTTGTGTCGGACAGCGGGTGTGTGTTGCGGATTGTTCTCCGTGATGAAGCTCGATCCCCGGATCCGCTTTATCCAGCAGAAGAGTGTGAACGCTCCGATGACGAGCTTCTGTTGTGTGTGCAGATGTGCAGCGAGATCTTCTTATTCAGGCAAATTGATGCTCTCACTTAAAGATCATCTGGATTTAGGGAAATTTAATCCCGACTCGATGACTCCGACAGCGCTGAGATTTAATCACAAAACACGCCGTACATATTCATGCGCCGCGCGCCCCGTCTCTCTCTGTGTGTGTGTGTGTGTGTGTGTGTGTGTGTGGTCATGGATCTCAGCGCTGTGGTCTTTATTACTGATGTTGGAGTGCGCTACAAGCTCCTGGAATTAATTAAGCACCGCTAGACTATGAAACGGTTAACTCCATCAGCTCCGTGTGTCTGCAGCGCTGTGTCTCGCTGTTGTCTCGCTGTTGTCTCGCTGTTGTCTCGCTGTTGTCTCGCTGTTGTCTCGCTGATGTCTCGCTGTTGTTTCTGCGGCGGATGATGAATGCTGTGCCCCGTTTGTCAAGCCTGGTGTTTTCCGCCCGGCTGCACCAGCTTTTCCTTTTCCGCTCGTTTTCCCGGAGCGTATCTTCAGGAAACAGGGAAGAATGTGTAAAGGAGAAGGGAGGGGTGTTGTCCCTGTCCCGAGGGAACGATCCCAGATAATGACCAGAAATGACCAGGAATGACCTAACAACCCGCCAGACTCCCCGATCCACAGCAACACACTCCTGTACTGTCACTGAGACGCCATTATAGCTTTTAATTACGTGTGTGTGTCTGTGTGCGTCTGTGTGTGTGTGTGTGTGTGTGTGTGTGTGTGTGCGCGCGCGTGTGTGTGTGCGCGTGTCTGTGTGCGTCTGTGTGTCTGTGTGTGTGTGTGCGTCTGTGTGTGTGTGTGTGTGCATCTGTGTGTGTGTGTGCGTGTGTGTGTGTGCGTGTATGTCTGTGTGTGTGCGTGTGTAATTTTAGTTAGTTTTAGTAATTTTGTTGTTTGTCATTTTTGTTACTTACTGTTTTTAATAAACACAAGTACATAATTTGTATATATTTTATAATGAATAATTTAATAAGATTATTTTAATAGTACATCCAGTTACACTAAATGGAAATGTTGCCTTGGCAGCTAAACTGAAATAAAATAATAAAAAATGTATGTCTATATATGTTGTATTAATTTTCATTTCCGTTTTAGTTAATTTAGTACAAATAGGGTCTTCTGGGTGGTTGTTAGTTTCAAGTAACAGAATTATTTTTTTATGATTTTAGTAACTGTAATAAGAAACATTTTCTTGCTCAGAAGTCGCTCTTTTCCGCTCACAGAAGCTCTGTTTAATCTCCTTACTGTGTAGGAAAAATACTTGTCAGTTGTATGAGCCCGTCACGAGCCGTGTGTGTGTGTGTGTGTGTGTGTGTGTGTGTGTGTGTGTGTGTGTGTGTGTGTGTGTGTGTGTGTGTGTGTGTGTGTGTGTGTGTGTGTGTGTGTGTGTGTGTGTGTGTGAAATCTGGCTGGGAAGCTCCGGCCCGTGGAGAGCAGGGTAGAGGAAGGACAGGCTGATGTTTGTGGAGTAAATCAGCGCACACACACACACACTCACACACTCACTCACACACACACTCACACACTCACGCACACACACACACACACACACACACACACTCACGCACACACACACACACACACACACACACACACACACTCACACACACACACACTCTCACACACACACACACACACACACACACATACTATCAGCTCTACAGAAGTGTAGTGTGCAGGGTGTGGCGCTCGACTCTTATCGTCCGGATGCTGAAGCGTGGAACACTGGTGCTGGGAGAGATTAGGAGATGAGCTAATGGAAGCTCCTGTGAAACGAGATTCTCCAGCAATCCAATAACAGCAGGTTTGTAATATCATGAGCAAGAGTAACGTACAGTAAGCAGAGGTTTGAGAAGTGTTCTGTGCAGTGGGTGGAGTCACTGAATCAGTGCCGCGTCTGTTCTCTGATAAGAATGAGGGCTTTGTGTTCGCCACTTGTATTTATTTAGCAGTTTTTACAGATAACATCTGTGCATCATCTGTCACCAATCTTGCACAGACACACACACAAGAACAAAGTGAAGCCTCAAATCAAATCTGCCTGGCAACCCAACAAAGCCTCTATTGTTCGTCCGGCGGACGCAGGTTTGAGGAAGAAGTGCATTGCGTTTCCCTGCAATTTTCTTATTACTGTGCAATCATTTCATTGCGGACGCGGCATCGATCAGTTCCGGCGTTCTCCAGGCGATCGTCTCGTACACGAGCGAGGAACAGAGAGCCTTTCATGACACTCCAGATTAGCATTGAATTTGCAATTCAGTCACATGAGGCCGAAGATGGAGAACTCGCGCCGGTGCAGCAGTTCTGACTAATCTTCCACTCGTGAACTTTCAAACCGTTGCTTTCACATAGAAGCTCTTTCTGAATTAACACACTTAAAAAAAACACTGGGTTAAAAGCATCCCAATTTGGGTTGTTTTCAACCCAAGGGCTGGGTATATATAGGACAGAACACATGTTGGGTTCATTTTACCCTGCAAATTTGGTTGTTTATTTCCTCATAAAGATTAAAAATACTTCTGAGAAAGCAATTCATGTCCAGAGGAGATGTGAGAAATACTGGAAATACCGTGTTCAGCTTATCCAGAGGACGGGCCATAAGGGGTTGATTCATTTTTACTATAGTACTAGCTTTTTTTATATATTTTTTATTCATACATGAACGAATGTTTACAAATTCACTTAAATCCTCTAAACATTTTAAAAATACTCCACACAACCACTGGTTTGCATGATCATTCTTTATTTTCGATCATATTTTACAGTATAGCATATTTTATATAATTTTGAATACATATTGCATACATTTAAGTTGGTTTAACAAATATTAGAAGTACCTGTCCATAAACAATCAGTGTGCAGTTCTGACAACATATTTTTAACTTTCTAAGTGTTTATATTATGTGTCTTTTTTTAATAAAAGCATAAAATGTTATGCAGGGCATCAGGCGTTTCCATCATGCGAAAAGACAGACGTGAAACAAAAACTACCCAAACACTGGGTTGTTACGTCTGACCCAGGATCCGGGTAACACAAAAACTACCCAAACACTGGGTTGTTACGTCTGACCCAGGATCCGGGTAACACAAAAACTACCCAAACACTGGGTTGTTACGTCTGACCCATGATCTGGGTTACACAAAAACTACCCAAACACTGGGTTGTTACGTCTGACCCAGGATCCGGGTAACACAAAAACTACCCAAACACTGGGTTGTTACGTCTGACCCATGATCTGGGTTACACAAAAACTACCCAAACACTGGGTTGTTACGTCTGACCCAGGACCCGGGTAACACAAAAACTACCCAAACACTGGGTTGTTACGTCTGACCCATGATCTGGGTAACACAAAAACTACCCAAACACTGGGTTGTTACGTCTGACCCATGATCTGGGTAACACAAAAACTACCCAAACACTGGGTTGTTACGTCTGACCCAGGATCTGGGTAACACAAAAACTACCCAAACACTGGGTTGTTACGTCTGACCCAGGAGCTGGGTAACACAAAACTACCCAAACACTGGGTTGTTACGTCTGACCCAGGATCTGGGTAACACAAAAACTACTCAAACACTGGGTTGTTACATCTGACCCAGGATCCGGGTAACACAAAAACTACCCAAACACTGGGTTGTTACGTCTGACCCAGGATCTGGGTAACACAAAAACTACCCAAACACTGGGTTGTTACGTCTGACCCAGGAGCTGGGTAACACAAAACTACCCAAACACTGGGTTGTTACGTCTGACCCAGGATCTGGGTAACACAAAAACTACCCAAACACTGGGTTGTTACGTCTGACCCAGGATCCGGGTTACACAAAAACTACCCAAACACTGGGTTGTTACGTCTGACCCACAATCTGGGTAACACAAAAACTACCCAAACACTGGGTTGTTACGTCTGACCCAGGAGCTGGGTTACACAAAACGTTAAACATAGCCATATTTACCCAAAAGGCTAAACCCAGGAAAAAATCCCCCAAGAGTTTTGTGTCAGGAATATCATCACCGTGTCAAACTGTTAGCTCATTAGTGATCCGCCACAGAATCTCAAACATTTGACACCAAACCACCAGCTGCCAATCGGGTCGTCTCGGGAAAGTGGTCAGTTTTTAAACTTTTCTAGCATTCAGATGTTTACAGAACCAAAGGAGTCCATCGTTATAACGTTAGATATTGGGGTCTCAGATTGTTGATTTGAGCACTGTTGGAACCGTTGTTGAGGTTTTCTTCTGAAACTCCTCAAGCAGAGTGAGACGCTGTCGGCTCGGAGAAACAGGAGATCTCGGTGTGAAGATCTCGGTGTGGAGAGATCGGTGTGGAGATCTCGGTGTGGAGAGATCGGTGTGGAGGATCTGATGGTCTCGGGGAGCGTCTGAAGAGCCGTGTCCCGCTGAGACCAGTCCTCTGGGCTGAGGGATATTCTCCCGGCTCTGACTGGAACTCTCATTACTCTCGTCTTTTAAAAGCCTTGAATATTTAGGAAAGGTGTTTGTATAGCAGGGTCGTGTGAGGACAGCCAGGGACAGATGCGCTGTGTAAATATTACTAAGGTAAACTAAACTGAGCTTGAGGCTGCTGTGTTTGTCCACAGGTTTGCTCGGGTAAACAGAGTTTAATTCGTAAGCAACTTCAGTGTGTTTACAGCCAGTGTAAGTTATTCCTGACCGCTAGCGTGGAGCTAACCCTAACCCACATTATCCAGATCTCCAACATTCCTCACATCATCAGTTTATTCACTATAGTTTAGAAAATGGTGATAAAATATGAGCAGAACTCAGTGGATATTTGACAGGTTTTGTCCATCCTTCTGTTAGACTGTCACACACACACACACACACACACACACACACACACACACACACACACACACACACACACACACACACACACACACACACACACACACACACACACACACACACACACACACTTCTGTTAGACTGTCTCACACATGAATTATGTTGAATATCTGTCAACTGGTAAATTTAACTACACAATTAGATAATACCAGTTTAGCTCGACCAGTGACCAAGCAATGCTTCATGTGTTCAGAGTAATGTTACTGGTAGTCTCTGTATGAAGAGTTATTGGGTATAATGGTCACAGTTTGCTGTATTCTGCTCTCCTCACTCACAGAAGTGAACTATAGAGTCCTGCACACACTAGTGGAAACATATAAAATGATATCTGGAGTCTGAGTAATGTTTGTTTGACTGTATATCAACATGAAGTTTTGAATAATTGCTTTCGACTTTGAGCACATGAAGATCGCGTCTCATTGGATAAAGCAGGGTGACTCTAAACTTTACCAATCCATAATTTACACGACGGCTCTTCAGCCATAATAATTATATTTCAGAGAAAACATCTTCTTTTCCATAAATCCCCATGATAATCCTCCAAATCGCCAAAATGTTGCCGGCAGCTTAAAGTCCTGATTGAAGACCGAGACGAGGACCAGAATTCTATTAAATATGCCTGGGCAAAACAGATGGCCACTCACACGACATCATTTCCTCTCCTCGGAGGATAAACGGGTCACGGGACGTCCTGGGGTCAGACACTGATGCAGGGTTACAGACGCTGGGGAACAGTGCTGTGTGTAACGCTTTACAAGTAACTTGAGTTACGTCATCAGATGACGGTTTTCAAGTGATTAGTAAAGTAACTTTAAAAATAACTACAAAATATCTGTTTATTTTTCAAATAAGTCACGCAAGCTTCTTTGTTTCCCATTTATTGACTGACAGCTCTCCTGTCCTCATGTTGAGACAAATCGAAGAGCAGAGGTGTGTGTGTGTGTGTGTAAACATGATGGTTATTGTAGATCTAAACTAATTTGTTGGGGTATTAATCTCACTGGCTAAAAACTGATTCAGTATTCCTCAAAATGAATAAAATCTGTGAAATGCAGAATCAGAATACTACGGAAACCTCCAATAATTAAATAGGTTAAACAAAACAAATATTTAGCATTTAATCTCACGTTATTATTGACCAATGGACTTGCTGATGATTCAGTTAAACTGAAAGGATTGTTTGAGCGGCGCCCTCTGCTGTACACGCGTCAATTTGCATTTCCTTCAGCTTTATTATTTACATTTTTGGCCAAAATAATAGAACATTTGCTTAAATATAGAACTTAAAAAAATAAAAAACAAGCCCAGCCCAGGAACACAAAAACAAAAAGGAACACAAAAGCAACGTAACATTTCTTTTCTTTTAAATGTAACCAAGTAACGCAATTAGTTACTTTTTGAGGGAGTAACGCAATATTGTAACACATTACTTTTTGTAGCGAAGTAAGTTTCCCCAACACAGGACGTGAAATAAACATGGGTTTCTGAGAGCGCGTTGTGTCGTACAGCGTGAGTTCACATTAGTTGTGTCTGCGCACTCGTTTCTACACTGAAACTCTTCAGCCTGGAGGATTTCTGTCAGCAGTGTGCAACTCTATTCTGTCTCCATATTTAGAGTTTGATGGAGAACATGTTTGAAAAGCCCGTAAGACCGAAACTATGCAGAACCGTGTTGAACTGTGATGGACTCGTGCCAAAGACAGCAGAGCTCCAGACACTTCAAGATCACGTCAGGGGATGTTTGGAATAGTTCTGCTTAACTCAAGAAAAAATCTTTCTATTTTAAGTCAACAGGACTTTTTTTTCCAGACCGTTTATTTGCTAACTTTATTTGATAAAGTACCAAATTTGGAATCATTATTTATAATTATATTTATAGTCTCTTATGCTTTGCAAGGGTGTATTAATAATAAAAACTGCAATATTGTGAAATAGTATTACAATTTAAAAGACGTGTTTGCCATTGTAATACATTTTAACATATATTATTGCGTAAAAGTATACATTTTCATTTTTTATAAAAGTCTCACTGACCCAATTTTTTGAATGATATCAACAAACATGTGAACTGTTTTCAACACTGATAATAATCATAACTGTGTCTTGAGCATCAGATCATCATATTATCCTGATTTCTGGAGGATCATGTGACACTGAAGACTGGAGTAATGATGATAAATTCAGCTTTGATCACAGGAATAAATTACACTTTACTGTATATTCACAAAGAGAACTGATGATTTACATTATAATAATATTTTTTTTATATTTTTGATCAAATAAATGCAGACTTTGAGTGCAGAAGAGACTTCTTTTAAAAGTATTTTGAAGAATTCCAAACTTCTGACCAGTAATGTATATATTCGCAAGATGAAAAGTGCTTATATTTTCGCTTTTAAGTTTCCATGTACAGTCACTCCCTTTAGTTCAGTGTATTATAGAGAACACGCAGCTTTTTAACGCTAATCATGCATTACAGCAGCGGCCTCAAACAGCCCTAGATGTTTGTCTTGCATAATTAAATGAAATTAGAATGATTAAAAGTAATTAAAATGTTTGTGCTAAATAATTGAGAAAACAATCTCGTTTGAAGCCCCGAAGAACTTTTTTTAATGTGAAAGTTTGTTGTGGAGCCGTTCCTTGAGAACACTAGACGCTCATTAGCGCTGTTGTTTACCTCCTGATTCCCGGATCAAACGGGAGCGCGCCGGTTTCTGGAGCGCCGGTATTCCACCGAGTCTCCTCTGGCGAGGTTGGACACACTGGACCCGTTTGAGGGAGTGTGTATACTTATATTTTACAACACAACCGTCTCCACTGACTCTGTGTTGTGTGAAGCTGCCGCCGCGTCTTTTCTGACTTATAACAGAACACAAAATGATGTCTAAAAGTGGGATCTGTGGGATCCTGACACTCAGCACTAAAGATACACTACGTGTGCAGTAAACATTTAGTCACTGCTAAGTCAAATATATGTATTTTGGTTAGTTCTCAGAGTAATGACACGGTCTGTCTCCACTTTTGTGTATTTAAAACGCTTGTTTTTTTGGGGTCAACAGCTTATAAAAACGTATTTCTGGGTTTTTCGCTTGTTTGCTGTACATCTGGTCACACAGCAGGTTTTAGACATCGTTTTGTTACTTGTTATAAGTCAGAGGCTTGCAGCTTCACACAACGCAGAGTCAATGGAGACGGTTATAACCGCGCTCAGGCTCCATGAAAGGCTCGCTCCCCCCGGCCCTCGCAGTGGTTCGCCCCGACTCGCATGACTCCAGTGGGCGGGGCTTTGGTGGAAGGTCCCACTGCCTCAGGTAGTGGGGGAGGTGTGTGTGTTTCTTCAGAGGAGAGAAGAGGAAGGTCAGGAAAGATTCGGATCGTTCCTCTCGTTCACTCGGACCCGTCGACGGCCTGAGGCTAATCCAGCGAGAACAGGCCAGGAATAAATCATCTCCCGATATCGAGTGAATCAGTCCAGACTAAAATAATCATCCATCATGCCTCTCGTTGATGTGTTCGTTGCCGCGCACGATAGAAAAAAGGCCCGCGAGGAACTCGCACTTTACTCAAACTTTTGACTGACAATACACAAGTAGCATTATTTATTTGTTGTTAGCAATGACATTTTTTTGTACATGTTGAATATAAAAATACACATGTAAAAAAATTGTTTTTATATATTATTAGAAAAATAATGCATTTTAAATAGTAACATTTAAATATTATTTAAAAAACAAAACAAAAAAACATTCTCTGAGTGAGTTCTCATAACAGCAGCGCTCCCGGGTTGTACGTGAGAACGGAGGCTCACTATTGCGCTGTTACACTACAGAACTCAGAGGAACGTGTGTGTGTCGTGGCTCTCGTGAACTCACTCAGAGGAACGTGTGTGTGTCGTGGCTCTCGTGAACTCACTCAGAGGAACGTGTGTGTGTCGTGGCTCTCGTGAACTCACTCAGAGGAACGTGTGTGTGTCGTGGCTCTCCTGAACTCACTCAGAGGAACGTGTGTGTGTCGTGGCTCTCGTGAACTCACTCAGAGGTGTGTGTGTGTGTGTGTCGTGGCTCTCGTGAACTCACTCAGAGGTGTGTGTGTGTGTGTGTGTGTGTGTGTCGTGGCTCTCGTGAACTCACTCAGAGGCCCACAGTTGAATAAAGTCCTTATTTTTGTGGGTTATTTTGCGTACAAACAGTATTCTGGTCTCTGTAGTCACTTGTAGTCAATTAATTAACTTACGGACCATCCAATGACAGATTATACTCAAGCTTGTGGCTAGATATTTAGATAACTGTGATCGACCACACACACACACACACACACACACACACACACACACACACACACACACACACACACACACAGATCAGCTGACTCTTTTCTCACACATATTTGTGTGTAATTATGAATCTTGATCCTCCGCTGCTTTGATCTCCTGCTGTCAGTTTAGAGTCATCAGTCCAGCAGAACGAGCTTTATTTCAGAGGCTCATTAAAACACTCTCCAGTTGTGTGTCCAAGACCACACACACACTCACACACACACACACACACACACACACACACACACACACACACACACACACACACACACACACACACACACACCTCTGTGTTTAGAGTTCCTCGTCAGGACTGTGTTTTTTATTTATGTGTTTCCAACCATTTTCAAGAAGTTTTGATTTAATGACTCAAAAATGTATTTATTTATTTTTTACCAAAATTTATTTCGACCATTTCAGTTTTTTAATGATCCTCTAATTTAATTATGTGTGAGTGTGTGCACCTGCAAAACATTTTTGACTTTATGACCCTCAAAAATATCCCGGATAATTGTAATGAAGAAACCGACAGCTGATGTGTTTCTGAAGGAACGGACTCACACACACGCACACACACACACACACACACACACACACACACACACACACACACACACACACTCACACACACTCACACACACACACACACACACACACACACTCTGGCGAGTTCTTCTCCTCCGTGCTGTCCTTCAGATCCGACATTAAAACACTGTGATCCGCTCGCGAGGAACCGCATGCATTCTGATCAGATTTTTAAAAATGCATCAGATGTCAGGACATAAAAGACACGAGCGCCGTTCTCAAATATTAAAAACATAAATCTCGCAGCAGTTCTTGTTGCTTTGTGTTTCCAGAGCCGAGCATCGACCGCAGGACCGAGGACTGCTTTCATGTGGACCTCAACGTCTTAGGCAATGAGTGTGTGTTCCAGCATCAATTACAGAAACTGTGTGTGTGTGTTTACAGCCGAAGCACGCAGAAGTGTGTGTTTACAGTCAGAAGTGTTAGAAGTGTGTGTGTGTGTGTGTGTGTGTGTGTGTGTGTGTGTGTGTGTGTGTGTGTGTGTGTGTGTGTTTGGAAAGCTGAACTGAGATTATTTACACGCTTGTATCCGTTAGACGCTGGCTTTATCTGAGCAGTGAAGTGTGTGTGTGTGTGTGTGTGTGAGTCGCTCTTACACACACACACACACACACACACACACACACACACACACACACACACACACACACACACACACACACACACCATTGATATCCCATAATAACACACGTCTGGACACGGTCAAATTTGCATTACAGTGGAACATCATTTG
>NC_136899.1:526887-539387 GCF_949152265.1 Phoxinus phoxinus | reverse complement strand
CGTGATCCTGGTTAAATGCGTCGTTCCCTGTTATCCCGGTTAAATGTTCGTTCCCCGTGATCCCCGGTTAAATGCGCCGTTCCCCGTGATCCCGGTTAAATGCTCCGTTCCCTGTGATCCCGGTTAAATGTTTGTTCCCTGTGATCCCGGTTAAATGTTCGTTCCCCGTGATCCCGGTTAAATGCGCCGTTCCCCGTGATCCCGGTTAAATGTTCGTTCCCCGTGATCCCGGTTAAATGCGCCGTTCCCCATGATCCCGTTTAAATGTGTCTTTCCCCGTGATCCCGGTTAAATGCGCCGTTCCCCGTGATCCCGGTTAAATGTTCAATCCCCGTGATCCCGGTTAAATGTTCGTTCCCCGTGATCCCGGTTAAATGCGCCGTTCCCCGTGATCCCGGTTAAATGCACCGTTCCCCGTGATCCCGGTTAAATGCACCGTTCCCCGTGATCCCGGTTAAATGCACCGTTCCCCGTGATCCCGGTTAAATGCACCGTTCCCCGTGATCCTGGTTAAATGCGTCGTTCCCTGTTATCCCGGTTAAATGTTCGTTCCCCCGTGATCCCGGTTAAATGCTTTGTTCTCCGTGATCCCGGTTAAATGTTCGTTCCCCGTGATCCCCGGTTAAATGCGCCGTTCCCCGTGATCCCGGTTAAATGCTCCGTTCCCTGTGATCCCGGTTAAATGTTTGTTCCCTGTGATCCCGGTTAAATGTTCGTTCCCCGTGATCCCGGTTAAATGCGCCGTTCCCCGTGATCCCGGTTAAATGTTCGTTCCCCGTGATCCCGGTTAAATGATTCGTTCCCCGTGATCCCGGTTAAATGTTCGTTCCCCGTGATCCCGGTTAAATGCGCCGTTCCCCATGATCCCGTTTAAATGTGTCTTTCCCCGTGATCCCGGTTAAATGATTCGTTCCCCGTGATCCCGGTTAAATGATTCGTTCCCCGTGATCCCGGTTAAATGTTCGTTCCCCGTGATCCCGGTTAAATGCGCCGTTCCCCGTGATCCCGGTTAAATGCGCCGTTCCCCGTGATCCCGGTTAAATGCGTCGTTCCCCGTGATCCCGGTTAAATGTTTGTTCCCCGTGATCCCGGTTAAATGATTCGTTCCCCGTGATCCCGGTTAAATGATTCGTTCCCCGTGATCCCGGTTAAATGCGCCGTTCCCTGTGATCCCGGTTAAATGATTTGTTCCCCGTGATCCCGGTTAAATGCGTCGTTCCCCGTGATCCCGGTTAAATGCGTCGTTCCCCGTGATCCCGGTTAAATGCGCCGTTCCCTGTGATCCCGGTTAAATGATTTGTTCCCCGTGATCCCGGTTAAATGCGTCGTTCCCCGTGATCCCGGTTAAATGCGTGTGATTGTGGGTTTGTGTGTCTCTGAATGCTTCAGTGTCCCGGCTCTGGAGAATTATGGCCGGCGGGAACGCTCTCGACACGAGTGTAATGAAACTCACACACACGCGGCGCTATTTCATCCCGCTCACCCTGTTACCCGCGTATTAATTAAATATCCATTTATGGCGCTGTATCAATTTATGGCTCGTATCTGCTGTCGCGAACCAGACCCGCTACACCTGGAACCGGCTCTGCCTCACATCATGTGTTTATGGGTCTCAGCGTGAGATGCTGTTTGCAGGATTGATGAGAGCAGAATGAAGCTAAAGGAGCGTGGAGTCGAAGCAGTGCATGCTGGGATTGATGAGAGCAGAATGAAGCTAAAGGAGCGTGCAGTCGAAGCAGTGCATGCTGGGACGACCCGTTGAGAGCTGATTTGTTGCAGGGTCACGTAGCTTGTAAATCGTCCTCTGCCAGAGAGACTCGTGTTCCTGCGCCGGGTTATAAAGCTCAACACACACACACACACACACACACACACACACACACACACACACACACACACACACACACACACACACACACACACACCTTCTGCGGGCCCAGCTCAGCTCATAAACGGGTTTGAATGGGATTTTATTGAATTTGAAAGAGGTAATGGCATTCTGGGAAGGGTTCTTTCACACACTATAAATGATGTATGATCATATAAATAATACAATATATTTTTTAAATGAGTCATTCATTTAGTATTTTTTTTAATTGCGCAATTAACCACATTATTATTATTTATAATAATATATTGTTGTTATTGTCAATAAATATTTTATTTTTTATAAAAAAATTATATATATATATATATATATATTATTTAAAATATTTATATTATTATATACATATTAAGCCAATTCAGGAATGTAATTTGCAATTAAAAGGTATTCTTAATCAAACACTAAATGGCACAGAACCCTGGGCAACACCCCCTTCTCACCGTCCAATCATGTGCTGAGGGTTATCATCAAGCCCCGCCCTCGACGGCTTCTCCAGTAATAACGTCCTGTGTGGGATTGAGAACGGCTTACACTGATGTTCTGGTGTTCTGGTGTTCTGGTGTTCTGGTGTTCTGATGTTCTGGTGTTCTGGTGTTCTGGTGTTCTGGTGTTCTGATGTTCTGGTGTTATGGTGTTCTGGTGTTCTGATGTTCTGGTGTTCTGGTGTTCTGGTGTTCTGATGTTCTGGTGTTCTGGTGCTCTGCTGTTCTGGTGTTCTGATGTTCTGGTGTTCTGGTGTTCTGATGTTCTGGTGTTCTGGTGTTCTGGTGTTCTGATGTTCTGGTGTTCTGATGTTCTGGTGTTCTGATGTTCTGGTGTTCTGGTGTTCTGGTGTTCTGGTGTTCTGATGTTCTGGTGTTCTGGTGTTCTGATGTTCTGGTGTTCTGGTGTTCTGATGTTCTGGTGTTCTGATGGTATGGTGTTCTGGTGTTCTGGTGTTCTGGTGTTCTGATGTTCTGGTGTTCTGGTGTTCTGGTGTTCTGGTGTTCTGGTGTTCTGATGTTCTGGTGTTCTGATGTTCTGGTGTTCTGATGTTCTGGTGTTCTGGTGTTCTGGTGTTCTGATGTTCTGGTGTTCTGGTGTTCTGGTGTTCTGGTGTTCTGGTGTTCTGATGTTCTGGTGTTCTGGTGTTCTGGTGTTCTGATGTTCTGATGTTCTGGTGTTCTGATGTTCTGGTGTTCTGGTGTTCTGATGGTATGGTGTTCTGGTGTTCTGGTGTTCTGGTGTTCTGATGTTCTGGTGTTCTGATGTTCTGGTGTTCTGATGTTCTGATGTTCTGGTGTTCTGGTGTTCTGGGGCCTCATTTATAAAACTGTGCGTAGGAACCTTACTAAAAATGTACGTACGCACAAAAGCCAAAAATGGCGTACGCAAAAAAAATATCAGATTTATAAAACCGTGCGTACGCACACCTGCACGCAATTTTCACTTTATAAATCACAGCCTAACTGATAATTTGCGCACGCAAAAAAAAATCATTTACCGCCCTTTCTCCGCCCACATTCAACCATATATAGACAATGCAAATTACCTCATTAGCCATGCATATATTAAAGGAGCAAGGAAATTTGTGTTTTTTAAAACATAATGAGTGATAGGCCTAATCCATTTAAGAATGGAAGTGAAAGAAATAAAATTTACGTACTTTCAGCATATAGTTCCTTTTATGTCTTTAAACTAAACATGGATGTATGTATCTTTAGGACCCATAATGGTGATTTAATGTTATTAAGTTGGCTTGAGAAAGCCAACCTACTCAAATCCTATGTAAACTTATTAAGTTGGCTTGGAAAAGCCAACTTACTGAAATTTATTTAAACTTTTTATTATTATTCTTCTTACTAAAAATTTACAACTCTAACTCCTCCTAGAGCTTTAATTCTACAAACTCCAAACTCGGGTCAGACCTTCAGACTGTTCTGACTTGGTGTGCTATATCTTTTCAAACTGATTTGACTTTCAGTTTTCTTAAAAATTAATATTAAAAATCATAAAAATCCCATAGACTTACATTGCAGAGTGCTCAAATTGAGCCAAGACTACGGTGGGCCATTAGTGTACAAGCCAAAAACTCAAATATAAACTCCCTGAAGCCCTAGATTCAATTAAACTACCATTCTAAATCTATCTATCTATCAAACTTTAACCTACTTTAAACATCAAACTACTTTAAACTTCTTCAAACTCTCTGGTCCGGCTTTCTCAAGCCAACTTAAAGTTTGTCTCAACAAGTTTGTAGTTTGTAGTTTGTATTTTTTGTTGTAACCGGAACCTATGAGCAACTTGTAAATATTGTAAATATTGAAATATGTCAAACTTAATTTTGCCATTTTGCAAAGGGTTAATTCCCTTTATCCGCAGTCAATTCCTCAACTCACCATCAGTGTCGCCAAACTGCTTTGTCTTCAAAATGTGCGTACGCATGGGTCAGAGTTTGCGTGGAGGTGCGCATATTTTCACGTCAAGTTTTTCTTTATAAATCCCACCTTTTGCGCAGGAACTGGCGTACGCATGTTTTCAGCCCCGTTTTGTGCGTACGCAAGCTTTATAAATGAGGCCCCTGGTGTTCTGATGTTCTGATGTTCTGATGTTCTGGTGTTCTGATGAGTGACAGCGCGTGTTTCTCACAGTTTCTCTTGTTAAAGCCGAACATCTCGAGGCAATTATTTCTGATCTCTTTGAAGAGTCTGATTGTTTTAGTGATAATAACTCCGTACGGACAGGCTTTTATCCGCTGGTACTAATGAGGTGTCGTTACAACCGGACCACACACACACACACACACACAAACACACACACACACACACACACACACACACACACACACACACACACACACACAGTTCAGAGAGTTGAAAGAGAGACGGACTCCTGACTGTGGTTTAAAAACATCTCATTATCAGCGGCTCAAATACAACGAATCAAAGAGTGAGATAAGCCCAACTTCTCTTCATTTGTCCGCTCTGTGTTTCTCTGCGCGTGCGAACGCTTCTGAACGCGCCGGGATGATCCACTTAGTCCCGGAGAGAGGAGACGCCCACGGGAATCACATCAGAGAAGCGCTTCGAGGGTTAGAAGAAGAGCTTCAGGAGGTCAGAGGTCAGAGGTCACTGTGCGACCCTTTTAGAGAATTACTTTCTTTATTCACTTTACCAGGAGACGTTTGTAGGACAGAGTGTGTGTCGCCAGAACCTTCGCTGGAACCGGACTAACGTTCATTTAGAGTTTTAGTGTTTCTGGAAGAGTCTCTTCTGCTCTCCAGGGCTGCGCTTCTTCATCAGAAATACTGTATAACAGTGAAATATTATTATAATGTAGATCATCAGTTCTCTATGTGAATATACAGTAAAGTGTAATTTATTCCTGTGATCAAAGCATCATTACTCCAGTCTTCAGTGTCACATGACCCTTCAGGAATAATCATAAATGTGTCTTGAGCATCAGATCATCATATTACACTGATTTCTGGAGGATCATGCGCATGTGTGTGTGTGTGTGTGTGTGTCTGTGTGCACGTGTGTGTGCGCGTGCGTAAAGATGAAGATGATGACGATGATGAAGATGTTGAAGATGATGAAGACGATGTGGAAGATGAAGATGATGTTGAAGATGATGAAGATGAAGATGTACTCCTGGGCAGGACACACACACCGGGGACTGGAACAGAGACGGCCGTGACTGCAGGAGCCTCACACACACGAGCTGTTCACACACACGACACTAGATTGCTCCTATTCTTCTCTGTGAGTGGCGAAGGAACAGTAAATACTAGAATTATGTTGTTTCTCAGGACATTTGCATCAGTCACTCTATCTTGATGATTTTCTCTCATTGTTGCTGAGGTGCGTGTGTGTGTGTGTGTGTGTGTGTGTGTGTGTGTGTGTGTGTGTGGAGCGTCTCGTGAAGTCGTTTCGTCTGCACTGATTAGCAGAACGCTCGCGCGTCCTCAGCCTCAGACGACCGATGATGATCACAGCAATCCTCCACTTCAGTCCCATCAGGAGAACTGACACCAGCAGAGGAAACTCCTGTGTTTGAGATGATGAAGATGATGAAGATGGTGAAGATGAAGATCAAGATGATGATGATGGTGATGAAGATGATGATGAGGAGGATGAAGATGAAGATGATGAAGATGAAGATGAAGATGAGGATGATGAAGATGGTGAAGATGACGATGATGATCAAGATGATGATGATGAAGATGATGATGAGGAGGATGAAGATGAAGATGGTGAAGATGAAGATGACGAAGATGAAGATGATGAAGATGATGATCAAGATGATGATGATGATGATGGTGATGAAGATGATGACGAAGGTGATGATGATGAAGATGAGGAGGATGATGGTGATGAAGATGATGAAGATGAAGATGGTGGTAGTGAACATCTCATCTGGCAAAACACCGGTGTATCATATTTTTCACTGCTCAAGTTTTACTGTGATTACACTGTGCGTGTGTGTGTGTGTGCGTGTGTGTGTGTGCGTGTGTGTGTGCGTGTGTGTGTGTGTGTGCGTGCGTGTGTGTGTGTGTGTGTGCGTGTGTGTGTGTGCGTGTGTGTGTGCGTGTGTGTGTGTGTGTGTGCGTGTGTGTGTGTGCGTGTGTGTGTGCGTGTGTGTGTGTGTGCGTGTGTGTGTGTGCGTGTGTGTGTGCGTGTGTGTGTGTGTGTGCGTGCGTGTGTGTGTGTGTGTGTGTGTGTGTGTGTGCGTGTGTGTGTGTGCGTGTGTGTGTGCGTGTGTGTGTGTGTGTGTGCGTGCGTGTGTGCGTGCGTGTGTGTGTGTGTGTGTGTGTGTGTTCTCTCAGCGCTCCTAAACACACATCAGAATGTGTGTATCTGATGGAAAGGAAGCTCTCCTCTGTCGATCTGTACCGGAGTAAAGCGCCGGTGATCAGCACAGCTCCACAGCGCCGCCTCTGGTCAGTGTGTGTCGTGCGCGCGCGTCCACAGGTGTCCCGTGAGCAGTGGATCAGAGCCAGATCATCATCACACGGGCCAGAGAGAGCCTCAGTCCACAGAACCAGCGCCAGCTGCGCTCTCCGCTCTGCTATTGGCCGAAACACACGCATGCTTCAGCGGAGAGAGCTGATTGGCTGCTGGAACAGTTCCTAGCCAATCAGAACATCCTCAGTCTAATGAGGCATTCAAGGCTTTCCTGCATGATGTTCAGTGTTAGATTACACAGCCAGTCAGGGTTCACACACTTTTACCTGGTGATGTGTGTGATGTTTAAAGATTTAATCCAGGCCTTAAAATCACTATACTTCCTTGTACAGTACTGGGGAACCCGGACACATCCTGGGACACCGCAGGCTTATATCTGGGAAAAAGAGGCATAATATGTCGTCCTGAGAGAGATGTTCTTCACACAGTCTGACATGTGTCCCGCCCCCTTCTGATTGACAGGATTATAATCGGCCCTGATCATTGGCTGTTATCAAACAGTCGGCCAATAGCTGATAGTGGACACATGCTGTTATCAAGACATTGGAATCCCGCTGGCCAGATTCGGGAGTGTGAGGTCATCCCGGCGATCCATCATCCAGATCCTCACTGATCCCGTCTCCGGCTGGCCCACCTTCAGTTTACAGAGTGCTTTACATGTGAAGGTTAATCGATAAACAGGCCTGACCGCTCCGGCTACTGGACCGCTGAGACACACACCATCCCTAATCCATAATCCCTGATCCCTGATCCCGGACTCCGGATCCCAACACGGGAAACTGGAAAACAGGCGCACAGCTAATTCCAAACAAACATGTTCATCAGCCCTCGCCTGGGAACTGGGCTAGATTGGTTGTGAGTGTGTGTCTGTGTGTGTGTCTGTGTGTGTGTCTGTGTGCGTGTGTGCGTGCGTGTGTGTGCTGTGTTTTTGTGTGTGAGCGTGTGTGTGTGTGAGTGTGAGTGTGTGTCTGTGTGCGTGTGTGCGTGCGTGTGTGTGCTGTGTTTTTGTGTGTGAGCGTGTGTGTGTCTGTGTGTGTGCGCGTGTCTGTGTGCGTGCGTGTGAGTGTGTGCTGTGTTTGTGTGTGTGAGCGTGTCTGTGTATGTGTCTGTGTGCGTGTGTGCGTGCGTGTGTGCGCTGTGTTTGTGTGTCTGTGTGTGTGTCTGTGTGTGTGTGTGCGTGCGTGTGTGTTGTGTTTGTGTGTGTGAGCGTGTCTGTGTGCATGTGCCTGTGTGTGTGTGTGTGTGTGTGTGTTAATGATAACACAAGGCTACAGCAGTGTGTATTGCACCAGTCGTTACATTAATAACTCAAGCCATTGATTGTGTTTCTTCCACAAGAACACTAGTTGGTTATTCACACTCGATGAGGCCGGTGAGACGCACTGCATTATGGGTCGGACAGGCCGTGTGTAAACTGGAGTCATTACTGACGCCTGCGTTAATGAAGAAGGAGCTTGGCCACCGATCAGTGAATAAATCGAGACATCGGTTCCCATGAATGCAGTTTAATTAAATCCCGCGGCAGCTCCGATCCGCCACTGTGCTTCACCAGCAGAGACCAGCATCTAATCCTGACAGCCTAGAAGTGATTGCATGGCTGATGTCTGGCTTCATTTAGTGTTGAAATAACACTCTGAAAACAAAAAGATATAAAATGCAACAAAATATATATCTGCTTTTCCAGTAGAGGAAGTGCACATTGGTGATCCAGCGCGGAGTGTGTGTGTGTGTGTGATCACACGCGTCCTGCTGGAGATCCTCTGATCCGTGTGTTAAGTGAAAGCTGCTCTGAAAGCTCATTAGCGATTACAGCGGCTCACGGGAAACCAGACCAGAGATCATCAAGTGTGTGTGAACACTCTTAAATCATGCATCTGCTTTAAATATTGAGTGAACGAGCATTACACGGCTTTAAACATGCGGTGCGACAGCAGCGTCCGTCGAGTGTGTGTCAGTGACACGAGAGCATCTGACCCGGCGTCTCTGATCGAGTCGATGCCTGACTGACGAGATGCAATCTCTCTCTCTCTCTCACACACACACACACACACACACACACACACACACACACACACACACACACACACACACACACACACACACACACACACACACAAACACACACACACACACACACACACACACACACACACACACACACACATACACACACACACACACACACACACACACACACACACACACACAAACACACACACATACACACACACACACACACACACACACACACACACACACACACACACACACACACACACACACACACACACACGATGCCTGACTGACGTCTCTGTCCTCGCAGACGAGATGCAATCACTTCCTCTCTCCGAGAGATCTGTTTTTCTCCCCGGCATTGAACAGTAAAAAGCATTTAGTTTGTGTTTTATGCCATTTCAAAGCTTTGGCCTTTATGGAAATGCACCAGTCGCTTTTAAAAGCCTCTTCCTCTTAATTGCTCCTGAACGCCACATTGTTGAGGGGAAAAAAACACATTTTCCTGCCGAGAGAATTATAGATGGCACTAAAACAATCCCATTATAATATGCTTTCAAAATAGTTTGCAAATTGCAGCCGCCGCCGCAGATCGCATTAAGCGTCAGCGCATGAGAATCGCATCGCCTAATGATGTTTCCTCTTAACGAAGCCAGCGGGGGCAAAGGTCACGAGCCGCACTGTTTATCTCTGATGTAGAGCGCAGATCGAGCGTCTTCAAACGGGTCCTCTCCTGATCAGGACAGAAGAGTTCAGGTGCAGATCGATCCTGAAGCAGATAATCCACATCGTGAGGTCAGATCTACTCCTCTTGGATGCATGCCGGACCGTATTGGTGTATTACCAGCGGATATACCATGGTACGACCACAGGGCTGTTTTGTAAGGGAGTATTACCGTGGTAAACCATGCACTCTACAAAAATCTTGGGTTATTTTTTCAACTCAAATCCTGGGTTGAGCCTTTTGGGTTAATTTTCAGTGTTTGGGTAGTTTTGTGTAACCCAGATCCTGGGTCAGACGTAACAACCCAGTGTTTGGGTAGTTTTGTGTAACCCAGCTCCTGGGTCAGACGTAACAACCCAGTGTTTGGGTAGTTTTTGTGTTACCCAGATCCTGGATCAGACGTAACAACCCAGTGTTTGGGTAGTTTTTGTGTTACCCAGATCCTGGGTCAGACGTAACAACCCAGTGTTTGGGTAGTTTTTGTGTAACCCAGCTCCTGGGTCAGATGTAACAACCCAGTGTTTGGGTAGTTTTTGTGTAACCCAGATCCTGGGTCAGACGTAACAACCCAGTGTTTGGGTAGTTTTTGTGTAACCCAAATTCTGGGTCAGACGTAACAACCCAGTGTTTGGGTAGTGTTTGTGTAACCCAGATCCTGGGTTAGATGTAACAACCCAGTGTTTGGGTAGTTGTGTGTTACCCAGATCCTGGGTTAGATGTAACAACCCAGTGTTTGGGTAGTTTTTGTGTAACCCAGATCCTGGGTTAGATGTAACAACCCAGTGTTTGGGTAGTTTTTGTGTAACCCAGATCCTGGGTCAGACGTAACAACCCAGTGTTTGGGTAGTTTTTGTGTAACCCAAATTCTGGGTCAGACGTAACAACCCAGTGTTTGGGTAGTGTTTGTGTAACCCAGGTCCTGGGTCAGATGTATCAACCCAGTGTTTGGGTAGTTTTTGTGTTACCCAGATCCTGGGTCAGATGTATCAACCCAGTGTTTGGGTAGTTTTTGTGTAACCCAGATCCTGGGTCAGACGTAACAACCCAGTGTTTGGGTAGTTTTTGTGTAACCCAAATTCTGGGTCAGACGTAACAACCCAGTGTTTGGGTAGTGTTTGTGTAACCCAGGTCCTGGGTCAGATGTATCAACCCAGTGTTTGGGTAGTTTTTGTGTTACCCGGATCATGGGTCAGACGTAACAACCCAGTGTTTGGGTAGTTTTTGTGTTACCCAGATCCTGGGTCAGATGTATCAACCCAGTGTTTGGGTAGTTTTTGTGTATCCCAGATCCTGGGTTAGATGTAACAACCCAGTGTTTGGGTAGTTGTGTGTTACCCAGATCCTGGGTCAGATGTATCAACCCAGTGTTTGGGTAGTTTTTGTGTATCCCAGATCCTGGGTTAGATGTAACAACCCAGTGTTTGGGTAGTTGTGTGTTACCCAGATCCTGGGTTAGATGTAACAACCCAGTGTTTGGGTAGTTTTTGTGTAACCCAGATCCTGGGTTAGATGTAACAACCCAGTGTTTGGGTAGTTTTTGTGTTACCCAGATCTTGGGTCAGACGTAACAACCCAGTGTTTGGGTAGTTTTTGTGTAACCCAGATCCTGGGTCAGACGTAACAACCCAGTGTTTGGGTAGTTTTTGTGTTACCCGGATCATGGGTCAGACGTAACAACCCAGTGTTTGGGTAGTTTTTGTGTTACCCAGATCCTGGGTCAGATGTATCAACCCAGTGTTTGGGTAGTTTTTGTGTATCCCAGATCCTGGGTTAGATGTAACAACCCAGTGTTTGGGTAGTTGTGTGTTACCCAGATCCTGGGTTAGATGTAACAACCCAGTGTTTGGGTAGTTTTTGTGTAACCCAGATCCTGGGTTAGATGTAACAACCCAGTGTTTGGGTAGTTTTTGTGTTACCCAGATCTTGGGTCAGACGTAACAACCCAGTGTTTGAGTAGTTTTTGTATTACCCAGATCCTGGGTCAGACGTAACAACCCAGTGTTTGGGTAGTTTTTTGTGTTACCCCAATCCTGGGTCAGACGTAACAACCCAGTGTTTGGGTAGTTTTTGTGTTACCCAGATCCTGGGTTAGATGTAACAACCCAGTGTTTGGGTAGTTGTGTGTAACCCGGATCCTGGGTCAGACGTAACAACCCAGTGTTTGGGTAGTTTTTGTGTTACCCCAATCCTGGGTCAGACGTAACAACCCAGTGTTTGGGTAGTTTTTGTGTTACCCAGATCCTGGGTTAGATGTCACAACCCAGTGTTTGGGTAGTTTTTGTGTTACCCCCGATCCTGGGTCAGATGTCACAACCCAGGTGTTTGGGTAGTTGTGTGTTACCCCAGATCCTGGGTTAGATGTCACAACCCAGTGTTTGGGTAGTTTTTTGTGTTACCCCGATCCTGGGTCAGACGTAACAACCCAGTATTTGGGTAGTTTTTTGTGTAACCCAGATCCTGGGGTGGTCAACGAGTGTTGCGCCGGTCTTTTCGTGTGATGGAAACGGCATAATACTTAATGAATTTACTAAAAAAGATAAAGAATATAAATGCTAAATATAAACACACACACACAACACAACATGTTGCGGGCGAATCCACACCAGATTGCTGCTGTTCCTCCACGGATGAAGAAAGAAGCGTTTAGTCAGTGTAATGAGTTACAGGAGCCACACACACACACGGCAGGTGCGTCTCTCTCTCACACACACACACACACACGTCCATTATTCGCTACGCGAGCGTAATTACCTTACAGCGCTCTCCTCCACTCAACATCTCCTGAAACGGACACCTGATATCTGTTCCGGAGTGCATTAACTGAGCCGGGAAACCGTAATGAAGCAGGAATGTTGTTAACATGGACAGATCTGACGCACAAACTCAATTCCAGCTTGTAACTCTTGTACAGTAGGCCAAACATAACAAGATC
>NC_136899.1:506887-524387 GCF_949152265.1 Phoxinus phoxinus | reverse complement strand
TGTGCGTATGTACAGAGACCTTGGTCTGTCAGCGCGAGGGTCAGGCCTTCCTCTTCCTGTTGAGGTCACTTCCTGTTGAGGTCACTTCCTGTGTACCGACACACTCAGCATATGCCGTGTGTTTGAAACAGGGCGGCTGTTAACGGATTGGACGTGCGATGAGTTTTCTAGTGTCTACGTTTACAAGCACAACTTGTGTTTCTGAATGAATTCTGATTGATGAGTCTGAGCGCAGTGTGAACATGAGCGCTGAACATGTGATCGGGTCTGTGTGTGTTTATGTCACAAGCTTCAAATCGTCATTACACTATTTCTACGTCATCGCACGTGCGCAGTCCTCTCAGTTTTCAGTCCGGTCAAGTGTGCACATGTTCTCTCGGTCGGATTGTAAAAGGAATAAACCGCTTTCAATCCGATCTAAGTGTAATTCAGAAAGAGCTCAGTGGATCCATGAAGCGTTCAGTGCGTCAATCCCATTACTGTGTGTGTGTGTGTGTGTGTGTGTGTGCATCCCGTGTAACCGCTGTGACTCCCTCTCTCCGCAGACTCTGCGTTCATGATGGCGAACGCGTCCGGAAGGTTCTCGGGACAGAGAGCTCAGCTCCTCATGCCCCAGTTTAAGGAGAACGACACACACTGCGTCATCTTCCAGTATTACACTGCGTCCAGCCCCGGCCAGCTCTACATCTACGTCCGGGAGAACAACAGTCCTCTGGGAGTGGCGGTGTGGAACTCGTCCGGGCCGGCGCTGCAGAAGTGGACCCAGGTGGAGCTCGCCGTCAGCACCTTCTGGCCCAACTACTACCAGGTGCCGTCCAGCTCTCGCCACACTGCAGACGCCTTCCCTATCAGTGTGTGTTCCCGTCCAAATCACCAAACATTCCTACATCCAGATGCATTTACTAGATGAGGAAACATGCCTTAACAGGGCCGTATCTTATACCCAGCGCAATTGACTCTGTACACCGCCGCATGTATCATTCCTGTTCTGCACCCGCGCACAGCGACTCTTCCCTCCACAGACGCACGGCGGTAAATTAGGGAATGAACTTGCGCTCGCGGGGGGCGGTTCAGTGTAAAGAGGAGTGTGTTCCGGCGCAAACGTTCCCTGGTGATATTCTGCAGTTCCAGAAAACAACTCCGCCGCTGACCAGGAGAAACCCAGTCTAAAGACAGCGGCGATATAATAGCAATCCGCCGTTATAATAGCGATCCGCCGTTATAATAGCGATCCGCCGTTATAATAGCAATCCGCCGTTATAATAGCAATCCGCCGTTATAATAGCGATCCGCCGTTATAATAGCAATCCGCCGTTATAATAGCGATCCGCCGTTATAATAGCAATCCGCCGTTATAATAGCAATCCGCCGTTATAATAGCGATCCGCCGTTATAATAGCGATCCGCCGTTATAATAGCAATCCGCCGTTATAATAGCAATCCGCCGTTATAATAGCAATCCGCCGTTATAATAGCAATCCGCCGTTATAATAGCAATCCGCCGTTATAATAGCGATCCGCCGTTATAATAGCGATCCGCCGTTATAATAGCGATCCGCCGTTATAATAGCGATCCGCCGATATAATAGCAATCCGCCGTTATAATAGCGATCCGCCGTTATAATAGCGATCCGCCGTTATAATAGCGATCCGCCGATATAATAGCAATCCGCCGTTATAATAGCGATCCGCCGTTATAATAGCGATCCGCCGTTATAATAGCAATCCGCCGTTATAATAGCAATCCGCCGTTATAATAGCAATCCGCCGTTATAATAGCAATCCGCCGTTATAATAGCAATCCGCCGTTATAATAGCAATCCGCCGTTATAATAGCAATCCGCCGTTATAATAGCGATCCGCCGTTATAATAGCGATCCGCTGTTATAATAGCGATCCGCCGTTATAATAGCGATCCGCTGTTATAATAGCGATCCGCCGTTATAATAGCGATCCGCCGTTATAATAGCAATCCGCCGTTATAATTGCAATCCGCCGTTATAATAGCAATCCGCCGTTATAATAGCAATCCGCCGTTATAATAGCAATCCGCCGTTATAATAGCAATCCGCCGTTATAATAGCGATCCGCCGTTATAATAGCAATCCGCCGTTATAATAGCGATCCGCCGTTATAATAGCAATCCGCCGTTATAATAGCAATCCGCCGTTATAATAGCGATCCGCCGTTATAATAGCGATCCGCCGTTATAATAGCAATCCGCCGTTATAATAGCAATCCGCCGTTATAATAGCGATCCGCCGTTATAATAGCAATCCGCCGTTATAATAGCAATCCGCCGTTATAATAGCAATCCGCCGTTATAATAGCAATCCGCCGTTATAATAGCAATCCGCCGTTATAATAGCAATCCGCCGTTATAATAGCAATCCGCCGTTATAATAGCAATCCGCCGTTATAATAGCGATCCGCCGTTATAATAGCCATCCGCCGTTATAATAGCAATCCGCCGTTATAATAGCAATCCGCCGTTATAATAGCGATCCGCCGTTATAATAGCAATCCACCGTTATAATAGCAATCCGCCGTTATAATAGCGATCCGCCGTTATAATAGCGATCCGCCGTTATAATAGCGATCCGCCGTTATAATAGCAATCCGCGGTTATAATAGCAATCCGCCGTTATAATAGCAATCCGCCGTTATAATAGCGATCCGCCGTTATAATAGCAATCCACCGTTATAATAGCGATCCGCCGTTATAATAGCAATCCACCGTTATAATAGCGATCCGCCGTTATAATAGCAATCCGCCGTTATAATAGCAATCCACCGTTATAATAGCAATCCGCCGTTATAATAGCGATCCGCCGTTATAATAGCGATCCGCCGTTATAATAGCAATCCACCGTTATAATAGCAATCCACCGTTATAATAGCAATCCGCCGTTATAATAGCGATCCGCCGTTATAATAGCGATCCGCCGTTATAATAGCGATCCGCCGTTATAATAGCGATCCGCCGTTATAATAGCAATCCGCCGTTATAATAGCAATCCGCCGTTATAATAGCGATCCGCCGTTATAATAGCGATCCGCCGTTATAATAGCGATCCGCCGTTATAATAACGATCCGCCGTTATAATAGCAATCCACCGTTATAATAGCGATCCGCCGTTATAATAGCGATCCGCCGTTATAATAGCAATCCACCGTTATAATAGCAATCCGCCGTTATAATAGCAATCCGCCGTTATAATAGCGATCCGCCGTTATAATAGCGATCCGCCGTTATAATAGCAATCCGCCGTTATAATAGCGATCCGCCGTTATAATAGCAATCCGCCGTTATAATAGCGATCCGCCGTTATAATAGCGATCCGCCGTTATAATAGCGATCCGCCGTTATAATAGCGATCCGCCGTTATAATAGCAATCCGCCGTTATAATAGCAATCCGCCGTTATAATAGCGATCCGCCGTTATAATAGCGATCCGCCGTTATAATAGCGATCCGCCGTTATAATAACGATCCGCCGTTATAATAGCAATCCGCCGTTATAATAGCGATCCGCCGTTATAATAGCAATCCGCCGTTATAATAGCGATCCGCCGTTATAATAGCAATCCGCCGTTATAATAGCAATCCGCCGTTATAATAGCGATCCGCCGTTATAATAGCAATCCGCCGTTATAATAGCGATCCGCCGTTATAATAGCGATCCGCCGTTATAATAGCGATCCGCCGTTATAATAGCGATCCGCCGTTATAATAGCAATCCGCCGTTATAATAGCAATCCGCCGTTATAATAGCGATCCGCCGTTATAATAGCGATCCGCCGTTATAATAGCAATCCGCCGTTATAATAGCAATCCGCCGTTATAATAGCGATCCGCCGTTATAATAGCAATCCGCCGTTATAATAGCAATCCGCCGTTATAATAGCAATCCGCCGTTATAATAGCGATCCACCGTTATAATAGCAATCCGCCGTTATAATAGCAATCCGCCGTTATAATAGCGATCCACCGTTATAATAGCGATCCACCGTTATAATAGCAATCCGCCGTTATAATAGCAATCCGCCGTTATAATAGCGATCCACCGTTATAATAGCGATCCGCCGTTAATAGCAATCCGCCGTTATAATAGCAATCCGCCGTTATAATAGCGATCCGCCGTTATAATAGCGATCCGCCGTTATAATAGCGATCCGCCGTTATAATAGCGATCCGCCGTTATAATAGCGATCCGCCGTTATAATAGCAATCCGCCGTTATAATAGCGATCCGCCGTTATAATAGCGATCCGCCGTTATAATAGCGATCCGCCGTTATAATAGCGATCCGCCGTTATAATAGCAATCCGCTGTTATAATAGCAATCCGCCGTTATAATAGCGATCCGCCGTGGAACAAGCGCGCCGGCTCTTAAAGGGAATGTGAGAGGACGCTCTGATTGGTTTATTTCACGTTACGCCCAAACCACACCTATGAGTAATGAAGCGACTTCAGACACACACATGTTAGATTTGCGTCGGGCGCAAGAGTCGTTTATCCCGCCGGTATAATAGCAACAGCGCCGGGATCCGCCCACAGAGTTACTTGCGTTTCGCGTTTGATACTTGCGTTTTAGAACGCTACAATAGGGCCCATTATGTCTTGTTTTTCGGGGGAATTAATCAAAATTATGATTATTTGTCTGACCCCATTGGCTGATAATTTAAATAGTTTTAAGCAAAAACTCACTTCATTTTGATTTATTTCTTCAGAAAACAAAACATAATGTCTTATGGCATTTTACTCTAGTAAATGCATCTTGATTTAGGAATTTTATGATATTTGGACTGGAAACAAGACAAAAATACTAAGTAAGAAATGTTTTTTTGCAGTGATATATAGCGTTGCACGATAATGACAAAAAATATAATAGTCGATTATTCCCTTGAAATTATAATTGTGATTTATCACAATTTGCATTGAATGCTGTTTTGAATAAGCTTTATACCAGAACTCGTTCGGCCCACATTTCCCCGTAGTCACGCCGACCCACTTTATGAGGAATATATACAGTCAGACCAACAATATTCAGAAACCTTCTACATTCCTCACAAAATATGAGCAGAACTCAGTTGATATCTGACAGGTTTTGTCCATCCTTCTGTTAGACTGTCTCACACACACACACACACACACACACACACACACACACACACACACACACACACACACACACACACACACACACACACACACACACACACACACACACACACACACACACACACACACAGTTTAGCTCAACCAGTGACCAAGCAATGCTTCATTGTGTTCAGTGTGTGTGTGTGTGTGTGTGTGTGTGTTCAGTGTGTGTGTAAAAAGAGCATTAGCAATTACAGACAAAACACTTGACCAGTTAGGACCAATTTTTGTAATCGCGTATTTGAACGATTACGTAATCGTGGCATCCGTAATCGCGATTAGAAGTTGTATTAATTGTGCAGGCCTATCTCCGCCACAGTGAAACGCTGCTGCGCATCTCATTAATGAATTCTGTTTCCTGTTGCTCTCGACACGAACCTCGCGTTAGACGACTCGACTCTCAGATTCCCACTGGCTCGCGCCTTCATTAACAGAGGAACTGCAATTATTTTTTGATGAAATGCCCCCGTTGGGTTGGTTTGTTCAGCTCCTCAAAGCCTCGATGTTCCACGTTGAGCAGCCGAGCGCTCGTGAGGAGGCGTCTCTGGATAAAAGCTCTCGCGTCGGAAGAGGGAACTACATCACAGATCAACACACTGACACTGGACAGTCATTCATTATTTGAAGAATTATTATTTTTTTATATTTTTATATATTTATCAATTTGTTTAAATAATTTAATTTTAAATAAACAAATGAAACAAATGATAAACAATTATAAACACAAAACTTTAGTTTTTGTCCCCATTTCTCATGAGCTGAACTTTTCCTATGAACACAAAAGGCCATTTCTCTGAAATATTGTTCACAAATCTGTGTAAATCTGTGTTAGTGAGCACTTCTCCTCCGCCGAGGTAATCCTCCTCCGCACAGGTGTGCATATCAAGATGCTGATTGGACGGCACGATTGTTGCACAGGTGTGCCTCAGGCTGTCCACTATACAATAGAGTTGATCAGGTTGTTGATTGTGGGGCAAAAACAAAACTGTTGCGTTTATAATTTTGTTCAGTGTATATATACAATTAAACATAACATACTCACCACTTTTTAAAAATGTAATTATTTTGTTTAGGGTTATAACATTTTATTATTCATAATTTTTTAAGTAAAAAGTTTCTGGCATTACTATTTAATTTCATAACAATCATTTATTTATTTTAGTTAGTTAGTTTGTTTTTTAAATATATTGTTTTTACATCAAAATTCCATAACATAAATATATATGTATTTATTATTTAAGTATGTATTTAATTTCATAATAAGTATTTATTTATTAAATATGTTGTTTCTACATCACTATTTTATAACAAATATTTATTGAAGTATTTAATTTCATAACATTTAGTTAGTTATTTATTTACGTTTACTTTTTAAGTAGACCTGTGTAGTTTCTGCATCACTATTTAATTTCATAACAAATATCAGTAATTTTGCAGAACTCTCTGACCGCTCGTTAGACTCATGAGGACGGCTTGAGTTCAAATCGAGACTTTAGATTGGCCCTTCACTGTCTTGACCAATCAGAGCCCAGATCTGATCTGAAGCTCGCGGAGACACACGTGAGAAGCGTCTGAGAAGCGCCTGAGAAGCGTGTGTGTGTGTGTGTGTCGGCCTCCACATGAGCATCACGTCTCCTGAGTGACCCGTCCTCACGCTAACAGATCCCGCGGATGCTCACACACGCTCCTCAGATCCGAGCTTCTCCCGCGGGACGCCGCTGGACGGCAGCAGCTTCAGGAACACACAGCATCTGCTGACACACACACACACACTCTGCATCAGCGTAATTGATGAAAAATGCGATTGTGACTTTTTAATACTAGCAGAGATTAACAATGCAATCTCCAATTCTTCAGCGCGGTGGCTAATTAGCGATGCCTGGCTAATTACAGGTTTGTGTAATTGCACTGTATCTTAAGAGTTTGTCGAGATGAAACACCTGGTACACACACGACTCTCGTCTCTTATTCTGTAATGACAGGGTTTGTGTGGTTATCTCCTGTTGTGCTTTTCTTCCGTCCGCGCGCGCCGTCTCTAATCGCGCCGCGGCTTTAATTGATGTCACGATGTATTGAGTGTGTGAATTGTCCCGGTCTGGTCCTCCGTGATCCGCTTTGACATTCTCCGCTGGGTATTTTTACCGCACAGGTGAGCTGTAGGATTAATGCGTGACCTCTGACCTCTGCTTTGTTGCCGCGAGCAACCGTGTGTTTAACGGCTCTGCATGAAGATGATTGACAGGCTGACGCATCTCACAGATAAATGCGGGAACAAAAGAGGCTCGATAAACACTATCTGGACAGGCGTCGTTAGAGTTACAATTATTAACATCATATAACCCAACGAAACAAACAAAACTATCATGAGATTGATTATAGAGTCGCCAATTTTATTCAGAAACTTTTCTATATTATTCATAATGAAGATGGAAGTTTTTGTGCAGTATTCTCTAGATAATAATCATAAATATCCTGGGCTATGGTTGCAGTTGTGTATTAATGAGTGTGAGTATATTAGATCTTAAAGAGACAGCAGCCCATAATAACAGAAATAACAATACTCAAATCTTGTTTAAAAAGTTGTTTAACTAAATTCCCTGTTAAATAGTGTGTCTAGTGTACATCTAACATCATATAAAACGGCATCCTAATTATTAAAAAAAAACAATTTTCTGGAAAATACAGCTAAAAATGTGTCCGTTTGATCACAAAAAATCTGCAGAAATAAGAGTGACGCCTGTTTATCCAGTGTTTATTCAGTAAACTGTAATTAGCGTCCGGAAGCCAGCGCTCGTCTGCCCGGCGACAGCAGAAGAGAAGCGATCTGATTGGTCTGTAAAGTGCTGGCTCTGAGTCCGGCCGCATTGAGGAGTCTCGTTCAGCTTCTCCTGAGCAACGTTTGCTGGATAACGACGTGCCAGAAAACACCACAGCATTACTATAGACATGGAGAACGCCTTCATTCTTCATTAATATTATATTGATATGGTAATTATTGAGGAGCTTGGTACATTAAAGTTCCACAGTATTGCTGTGATTTTCACATGGTAACATTGTGTTAACATGCAATATTGTGTAAGATTAAAAAAATGCTGGGTTGTTTCAACCCAATTTGGGTCAAATATGAACAAACCCAAACATTGGGTTAAAAATGTAATTTAAAAATGTAACCCAACGGCTGGGTTTGTCCATTTTTGACCCAAAATTGGGTTGAAACAACCCAGCATTTTTTAGAGTGTGGTTATACGTTTAGAGCAGCATTTTGGAAATATAAACATGAAATATCATGGTAGATGAATATGGTAAAGATCCAGTACCGTGTTATCATCTGACCTGTGGAGTAAAGAGTAAACCGTGTCGTCATCTGTGTGTTTACTGCGGGCAGAGTTGTGTTATGATGTGGCTGTGGATCAGATCCTCACGCTCTTCTGCTGTGTTTGCGTTCACTAAGCGTGGTTTGTGTTGATGATATCAGGACTGTGTTCTCTGTATTCTCTGGAGCGTCTCGAGAGCTCCTGAGTGTTCAGCGCTGGAACCGATACAAGATCCGTCATGCTCGATATGCGGAGCGCAGAAACTCCTGTACACACGACCAGCTGAACAACAGAGCTCAGCGGTTCGGGAGGTCACATTCTAAACTAAAATAATTCATTTTATTAGAGGTTCTGACAAAATATATAAAGCCCTGTAGTCAAACATTTTATCCCTTAAAACTCATCGTTGATCACCAACATTACATATTTAAGCGTTTTTATAATATCGTGAATGTAACTCGACACCCTTGCCTCATTTAGAATACGCGGTTCTATGAATATGCAAATGAGCCCCGCCTCCACTCACTCACTCACTCAGAGATCCACTGCACTGCAAAAATGCTTTTCTTACTTAGTATTTTAGTTTTGTTTCCAGTCCAAATATCTAAAAATTCTTAAATCAAGATGCATTTACTAGATGAGTAAAATTACATAAGATATTAAGTCTTGTTTTCTGGGGAAATAAATCAAAATTAAGTGAGTTTTGCTTAAAAAAAAAAAAAAAAGCGCAATTATCTGCCAATGGAGTAAGAAAAATAATGTTAATTCAAACAGAAACAAGATTATTTTTCTTACCCCATTGGCAGATAATTTAGCTTGTTTTAAACAAAAACTCACTTAATTTTGATTTATTTCCCCAGAAAACAAGACATAATATCTTATGTACTTTTACTCATTGACGTAAACTCAATTTACTGTTGACATAAACACAGGTCTACGTCAACAGTTTCCTGACAGTCTCTCTGATATTAAATAAAAACTGTAAGCACCTCATGAATTCCACATGTGTGTGTGTGTGTTTTAGTTCATGTCTGTAGTGTTTGCTGTCTTAAAACACAATTAATATTCAGTAATTGTCCCGTGCTGACACCAGATGAGAGCAAACGGGTCTGAATGACGACTGGAGAGACGCTTTAAACTGAATTCACTTCATAATTAATGAGTTGCACAACATCAACACTGTGGTGTCTCTGGTTATTACTGTGAAGCTGCTTTGAAACCATAAAAGCGCTGGATTTAAACAGTGACAAACACAGTAGTGGCACATGTACGATTGGCCGTCTCAGCGGACGGTGTGTATCCAGCTCTACAGAGGAGCATGCGGTCGGTGTCACCGTACTTCACCAGTGCAGCCAGTGTTTTGTGTTAAACATTTCTGAAATGTTATGTTTGAATATGTAAATGAGGCATTACCTTAAATATGCACTCATTTGCATACATTCCCAGAACAGAAATATGAACATCGGATAAAGCCAGGCTTAGCATTCTTGTTTGATTTTAAAGGTTTTTACTGACGGCTTTTTGCATTTTGGACAGAAGATGCAGTCAACACACAGAACATACACACATTTCCACCATGATTTCAGGAGTAAAATGTTGTATAAATCAGACGAATGATGTCTGAACAAACCTTCAGAATATAGATATGAATAAAACTGTAGAGTCCGGTGTGTGTGAAGCGTCTGAAGTGGAGATTTCTGAATCTAACTCACAGAATTTAAAGATCTAGTGTGTGTGTGTGTGTGTGTGTGTGAGAGTGAGTGAGTGAGTGCGTGTGTGTGTGTGAGAGTGAGTGAGTGAGTGAGTGAGTGAGTGTGTATGTAAGTGTGTGTGAGAGTGAGTGAGTGAGTGTGTGTGTGTGTAAGTGTGTGTGAGAGTGAGTGTGTATGTAAGTGTGTGTGAGAGTGAGTGAGTGAGTGTGTATGTAAGTGTGTGTGAGAGTGAGTGTGTATGTAAGTGTGTGTGAGAGTGAGTGTGTATGTAAGTGTGTGTGAGAGTGAGTGAGTGAGTGAGTGAGTGAGTGTGTATGTAAGTGTGTGTGAGAGTGAGTGTGTATGTAAGTGTGTGTGTGTGAGAGAGTGAGTGAGTGAGTGTGTATGTAAGTGTGTGTGAGAGTGAGTGTGTATGTAAGTGTGTGTGTGTGAGAGTGAGTGAGTGAGTGTGTATGTAAGTGTGTGTGAGAGTGAGTGAGTGTGTATGTAAGTGTGTGTGTGTGAGAGTGAGTGAGTGAGTGTGTATGTAAGTGTGTGTGAGAGTGAGTGAGTGTGTATGTAAGTGTGTGTGAGAGTGAGTGTGTATGTAAGTGTGTGTGTGTGAGAGTGAGTGAGTGAGTGTGTATGTAAGTGTGAGTGAGTGTGTGTGAGTGAGTGTGTATGTAAGTGTGTGTGAGAGTGAGTGAGTGAGTGAGTGTGTGTGTGAGAGTGAGTGAGTGAGTGAGTGAGTGTGTATGTAAGTGTGTGTGAGAGTGAGTGTGTATGTAAGTGTGTGTGTGTGAGAGTGAGTGAGTGAGTGTGTATGTAAGTGTGAGTGAGTGTGTGTGAGTGAGTGTGTATGTAAGTGTGTGTGTGTGAGAGTGAGTGTGTGTGTGTGTGTGTGTGAGAGTGAGTGAGTGAGTGTGTATGTAAGTGTGAGTGAGTGTGTGTGAGTGAGTGTGTATGTAAGTGTGTGTGTGTGAGAGTGAGTGAGTGTGTGTGTGTGAGTGAGTGTGTGTGAGAGTGTGTGTGTGTTCAATAAAATAAACACTTTGGATGTTTTCTTTCCACTAGTCGCATGTTATGGAAGTAAAACTGAGCAGCGCATGAGGAAACACTGAGTCTGCCTGTAGTGTGTGTGACCGGTCTGTAATGATAATGAAGTGTGTGTCCGGGACTGACGCCCGTGCGTGTGTGTGTGTGTGTGTGTTTCTGCTTGCAGCTGGTGTTCGAGATGGTGGCGTCTGGTGAACGAGGTCTGCTGGCCGTCAGAGGAATCTCCCGTCAGGGTCATCAGTGCAGTAAGTGTGTGTGATCGACACTCGATACCCACAATCCTCTGCTCTGTAGCTCATCGCTCACCAAAACATGCTACAGCCAATCACACGCAGCGCAGACGACACGCTAGGCGCTCATGTGTAGTTCGCTTC
Source organism: Phoxinus phoxinus (assembly GCF_949152265.1). Classification (NCBI taxonomy): domain Eukaryota; kingdom Metazoa; phylum Chordata; class Actinopteri; order Cypriniformes; family Leuciscidae; genus Phoxinus; species Phoxinus phoxinus. The sequence goes on along the minus strand of NC_136899.1, from coordinate 512,790 downwards.
TTTCTTTCTTTATCCCTCTTTATCCCTGAGGCTGTGCAGGTTAGGTCATCGATATTTCATTCCAGCTTTATTTCAATTAACCAAAAAACATTGTTTTAGTTTCATATAACAGAAACATCACTAAAATAAACCCAAATTGAACTGGTTCCTTAAAACGTTTTTTCATTAGTAGCGGTTTTCATAAAGCGGAGCCGATCAGGAGCTGAACAACAGCCGCGCGATTTTGAACAAGATCAAGTTGAGTGAATGATTCAATGACTCACTCATAAAGACTCCACTTGTTTCATTGCTGGATGAGTCAGTGTTTTTTTACGAATCTCTTGAATAAATGATTCAAAGATAAATACATTTTTTAACAGTCACTTGTCGCCACCTACTGGTGTAACGGTGTAATCCATATAGTCGTTATGTGAAGCGCCAAGTTATTTTCAAATGGTAATTTACTCTATTTTAATCGAATGTGTTTTTAACTCGCTGTTCTCACTTTTGTAAGTCGCAGTTTTCATAAACCGGAGCCGATGATGACGGAGATGGAGTCGCGCAGCGTCACGTTTAATAACCGTCGGGAATGCCTCGTGTAATGATTCCTCAGCTGATGAACGATGTTTGATCTTCACTCTTCCCTCCATTCCTCCTCCCTCGTTCTCTAGCTCCGGCTCACACAGGAATCACATTACTTCTGCTGAGAGCATCACATGCTCATGAATCTTCTAGCATCAGCTCACCTTGGTTTCTTGCGCTGTGTTTCTCCGTTCTGAAGCTCATCTGGTGTGTTCTGTAGCCTCTCCGTCTGGAGCTCTCCGTCTGGAGCTCTCCGTCTGGAGCTCTCCGTCTGGAGCTCTCCGTCTGTAGCCTCTCCGTCTGTACCCTCTCCGTCTGTAGCCTCTCCGTCTAGCCTCTCCGTCTGTAGCCTCTCCGTCTAGCCTCTCCGTCTGTAGCCTCTCCGTCTGTAGCCTCTCCGTCTGTAGCCTTTCCGTCTGTAGCCTCTCCGTCTGTAGCCTCTCCGTCTGTAGCCTTTCCGTCTGTAGCCTCTCCGTCTGTAGCCTCTCCGTCTGTACCCTCTCCGTCTGTAGCCTCTCCGTCTGGAGCTCTCCGTCTGTAGCCTCTCCGTCTGTAGCCTCTCCGTCTGTAGCCTCTCCGTCTGTAGCCTCTCCGTCTGTAGCCTCTCCGTCTAGCCTCTCCGTCTGTAGCCTCTCCGTCTGGAGCTCTCCGTCTGTAGCCTTTCCGTCTGTAGCCTCTCCGTCTGTAGCCTTTCCGTCTGTAGCCTCTCCGTCTGTAGCCTCTCCGTCTGGAGCTCTCCGTCTGTAGCCTCTCCGTCTGTAGCCTCTCCGTCTGTAGCCTCTCCGTCTGTAGCCTCTCCGTCTGTAGCCTCTCCGTCTAGCCTCTCCGTCTGGAGCCTCTCCGTCTGGAGCCTCTCCGTCTGGAGCCTCTCCGTCTGTAGCCTCTCCGTCTGTAGCCTCTCCGTCTGTACCCTCTCCGTCTGTAGCCTCTCCGTCTGTACCCTCTCCGTCTGTAGCCTCTCCGTCTGTAGCCTCTCCGTCTGGAGCTCTCCATCTGTAGCCTCTCCGTCTGTGGCCTCTCCGTCTGTGGCCTCTCCGTCTGTGGCCTCTCCGTCTGTAGCCTCTCCGTCTGTAGCCTCTCCGTCTGTAGCCTCTCCGTCTGTAGCCTCTACGTCTGTAGCCTCTCCGTCTGGAGCCTCTCCGTCTGTAGCCTCTCCGTCTGTAGCCTCTCCGTCTGGAGCTCTCCGTCTGTAGCCTCTCCGTCTGTAGCCTCTCCATCTGTAGCCTCTCCGTCTGTAGCCTCTCCGTCTGTAGCCTCTCCGTCTGTAGCCTCTCCGTCTGGAGCCTCTCCGTCTGGAGCTCTCCGTCTGTAGCCTCTCCGTCTGTAGCCTCTCCGTCTGGAGCCTCTCCGTCTGGAGCTCTCCGTCTGTAGCCTCTCCGTCTGTGGCCTCTCCGTCTGTGGCCTCTCCGTCTGTAGCCTCTCCGTCTGTAGCCTCTCCGTCTGTAGCCTCTCCGTCTGTAGCCTCTACGTCTGTAGCCTCTCCGTCTGGAGCCTCTCCGTCTGTAGCCTCTCCGTCTGTAGCCTCTCCGTCTGTAGCCTCTCCGTCTGTAGCCTCTCCGTCTGTAGCCTCTCCGTCTGTAGCCTCTCCGTCTGTAGCCTCTCCGTCTAGCCTCTCCGTCTGTAGCCTCTCCGTCTGGAGCTCTCCGTCTGTAGCCTTTCCGTCTGTAGCCTCTCCGTCTGTAGCCTTTCCGTCTGTAGCCTCTCCGTCTGTAGCCTCTCCGTCTGGAGCTCTCCGTCTGTAGCCTCTCCGTCTGTAGCCTCTCCGTCTGTAGCCTCTCCGTCTGTAGCCTCTCCGTCTGTAGCCTCTCCGTCTAGCCTCTCCGTCTGGAGCCTCTCCGTCTGGAGCCTCTCCGTCTGGAGCCTCTCCGTCTGTAGCCTCTCCGTCTGTAGCCTCTCCGTCTGTACCCTCTCCGTCTGTAGCCTCTCCGTCTGTACCCTCTCCGTCTGTAGCCTCTCCGTCTGTAGCCTCTCCGTCTGGAGCTCTCCATCTGTAGCCTCTCCGTCTGTGGCCTCTCCGTCTGTGGCCTCTCCGTCTGTGGCCTCTCCGTCTGTAGCCTCTCCGTCTGTAGCCTCTCCGTCTGTAGCCTCTCCGTCTGTAGCCTCTACGTCTGTAGCCTCTCCGTCTGGAGCCTCTCCGTCTGTAGCCTCTCCGTCTGTAGCCTCTCCGTCTGGAGCTCTCCGTCTGTAGCCTCTCCGTCTGTAGCCTCTCCATCTGTAGCCTCTCCGTCTGTAGCCTCTCCGTCTGTAGCCTCTCCGTCTGTAGCCTCTCCGTCTGGAGCCTCTCCGTCTGGAGCTCTCCGTCTGTAGCCTCTCCGTCTGTAGCCTCTCCGTCTGGAGCCTCTCCGTCTGGAGCTCTCCGTCTGTAGCCTCTCCGTCTGTAGCCTCTCCGTCTGTAGCCTCTCCGTCTGTAGCCTCTCCGTCTGTAGCCTCTCCGTCTGTAGCCTCTCCGTCTGTAGCCTCTCCGTCTGTAGCTCTCCGTCTGTAGCCTCTCCGTCTGTAGCCTCTCCGTCTAGCCTCTCCGTCTGTAGCCTCTCCGTCTGTAGCCTCTCCGTCTAGCCTCTCCGTCTGTAGCCTCTCCGTCTGTAGCCTCTCCGTCTGTAGCCTCTCCGTCTAGCCTCTCCGTCTGTAGCCTCTCCGTCTGTAGCCTCTCCGTCTGTAGCCTCTCCGTCTGTAGCCTCTCCGTCTGTAGCCTCTCCGTCTGTAGCCTCTCCGTCTGGAGCTCTCCGTCTGGAGCTCTTCGCTCTCCGCTGCCCTTGAACCGCAGAATGATCCCGTCATATCCTGATGGGAATGTGTGCCGATGCATTATATGATTGATTGACAGGCAGCCGGGTGAAAGGCGTCCGCACATGATTCAATGAGTCATTTGAGTTTATTCACCATTGGAAGACTCACTAATGTCTCTCTCTCTCTCTCTCTCTGTGTGTGTGTGTGTGTGTGTGTCAGTGAACACGCCTCACTTCCTGCACATTAAAGGTGTGGAGGTCAACGCCAGACAGACGGCCACGTTCCAGTGCACGATTAACGGGCAGCCCAAAGATCACGCCAACTACATGCTCTGGTTACAGGTGACGACTCTCACACACTCGTTTAACACAACGACGACTCTCACACACTCGCTTAACACAACGACGACTCTCACACACTCGCTTAACACAACGACGACTCTCACACACTCGTTTAACACAACGACTCTCACACACTCGTTTATTACACAACGACTCACACACTCGTTTAACACACAACGACTCTCACACACTCGCTTAACACACAACGACTCTCACACACTCGTTTAACACAACGACGACTCTCACACACTCGCTTAACACAACGACGACTCTCACACACTCGTTTAACACAACGACTCTCACACACTCGTTTATTACACAACGACTCTCACACACTCGTTTAACACAACGACTCTCACACACGTTTATTACACAACGACTCTCACACACTCGTTTAACACAACGACTCACACACACTCGTTTACTACACAACAACTCTCACACACTCGTTTAATACACAACGACTCACACACACTCGTTTAACACACGACGACTCTCACACACTCGTTTAACACAACGACTCTCACACACTCGTTTATATACTCGTTATGTGTTGATGTGTGTCGATATGTGTTGATGTGTGTCGTTGTGTTGTTGTGTGTTGATGTTTGTCGATGTGTGTTGATGTGTGTTGTTGTGTGTTGATGTGTGTTGTTGTGTGTCGATGTGTGTCGATGTGTGTTGATGTGTGTTGTTGTGTGTCGATGTGTGTTGATGTGTGTTGATGTGTGTTGATGTGTGTTGTTGTGTGTCGATGTGTGTTGATGTGTGTTGATGTGTGTTGATGTGTGTTGATGTGTGTTGTTGTGTGTTGATGTGTGTTGTTGTGTGTCGATGTGTGTTGTTGTATGTTGTTGTGTGTCGATGTGTGTTGATGTGTGTTGTTGCTCCTCAGGGCATCGGGGGCCGCGAGGCTCCTATGTTGTGTGTTGATGTGTGTTGTTGTGTGTTGATGTGTGTTGTTGTGTGTTGTTGTGTGTTGATGTGTGCTGATGTGTGTTGATGTGTGTTGTTGTGTGTTGTTGTGTGTCGATGTGTGTTGTTGTATTTTGTTGTGTGTTGTTGTGTGCTGATGTGTGTTGTTGCTCCTCAGGGCATCGGGGGCCGCGAGGCTCCTATGTTGTGTGTTGTTGTGTGTTGATGTGTGTTGATGTGTGTTGTTGTGTGTTGATGTGTGTTGATGTGTGTTGATGTGTCGATGTGTGTTGATGTGTGTTGTTGCTCCTCAGGGCATCGGGGGCCGCGAGGCTCCTATGTTGTGTGTTGATGTGTGTTGTTGTGTGTTGATGTGTGTTGTTGTGTGTTGTTGTGTGTTGATGTGTGCTGATGTGTGTTGATGTGTGTTGTTGTGTGTTGTTGTGTGTCGATGTGTGTTGTTGTATTTTGTTGTGTGTTGTTGTGTGCTGATGTGTGTTGTTGCTCCTCAGGGCATCGGGGGCCGCGAGGCTCCTATGTTGTGTGTTGTTGTGTGTTGATGTGTGTTGATGTGTGTTGTTGTGTGTTGATGTGTGTTGATGTGTGTTGATGTGTCGATGTGTGTTGATGTGTGTTGTTGCTCCTCAGGGCATCGGGGGCCGCGAGGCTCCTATGAAGGACACGAGGCCCGTGAACCCCAGGCGCTACACCGGCACCTTCGACATCCTCAACACCACGAAGAGCGACTCGGGCCGATACCGGTGCATCGTCCACTCCGAGCGGGGTGTGGGAGTGTCCAGCTACGGGGCGCTGGTGGTCAAACGTGAGTCTGTGTGTGTGTGTGTGTGGGAGTGTGTGTGTGGGAGTGTCCAGCTACAGGGCGCTGGTGGTCAAACGTGAGTGTGTGTGTGTGTGTGTGTGTGTGTGGGAGTGTCCAGCTACGGGGTGCTGGTGGTCAAACGTGAGTGTGTGTGTGTAGGCGCTGCTCTGTCGTCTCACACACACACACACACACACACACACACTGGTGTCTGTGAGGTCCTGCAGTGTCCAGGGCAGTGCGTGTGTGTGTGTGTGTAGGCGCTGCTCTGTCGTCTCACACACACACACACACACACTGGTGTCTGTGAGGTCCTGTAGTGTCCAGGGCAGATGTGCAGCGGCTGATGTGACGCGACAGGACCTCCTCGTCTCTGACTCTCTCACTACAGGCTCTTCTCCGCTGAAGGTCGAGAGAGACACGACTTCCCCTCGGATCTGTCCTTCCCTCTCGTTCTCTTCCGCTGTCCGTCACACACACACACACACACACGAGCATCGAGATCTCACGCTCACACACACACGAGCATCGAGATCACA
>NC_136899.1:456887-496887 GCF_949152265.1 Phoxinus phoxinus | reverse complement strand
CACACACACACACACACACACACACACACACACACACACACACACACACAAACAAACACGCACACACGCACGCACGCACGCACACACACACACACACACACACACACACACACTCCGTCATGATGTCTAGTGTAAATTTTTAATTTAGCTTCTGTTTTTTATTTTCAGTTTGTCCTTTCAATTAGTCTTCAGCGTCTGCATATTTCAGCAGCTCTTTATGATCTATTTTACATGAGCACCGCGGTAAACAGAGTAAACCTGGCTTTTATCCCTAAAGTAGAGCATTACTCCAGAGTTACTCTCTTCCGATCCCGGCGGGAAGAGCCAGCGCTCCGAGCAGCTTCACACACTCACACACACACACACACACACACACACACACACACACACACACACACACACACACACACACACACACACACACACACACACGTTCAGCTGCTGAGTTTCATACATGCAACTGCTCCATTTCTTCAGCGGCGTCTCGATGTCGTCCAGGTCTTCAGAGAAAGTAGTTTCTGTGAGTCATTAGTCGTTATAACTAAGTAATGGTGATGAAACTCTGTGTGTGTGTGTGTGTGTGTGTGTGTGTGTGTGTGTGTGTGTGTGTGTGTGTGTGTGTGTGTGTGTGTGTCGGCTCAGAAGCTCCTGAAGTTTCCGTGTGTTCGAGTGAAACACTGAGTGATTAAACTGCAGTTCCTCCACTGGCCACTAGAGACCGAGACTTGAGTGACAGGTGGATTGCCGCTGATGTCACTACTAGCCGTTTGTCTTCTAGCGTTAGCATCACGTCACCTCAGCTAATCTGTTAGCATCACGTCACCTCAGCTAATCCGTTAGCGTCACGTCACCTCAGCTAATCCGTTAGCATCACGTCACCTCAGCTAATCCGTTAGCATCACGTCACCTCAGCTAATCCGTTAGTATCACGTCACCTTAGCTAATCCGTTAGCGTCACGTCACCTCAGCTAATATGTTAGCATCACATCACCTCAGCTAATCCGTTAGTATCACGTCACCTCAGCTAATCCGTTAGTATCACGTCACCTTAGCTAATCCGTTAGCGTCACGTCACCTCAGCTAATATGTTAGCATCACGTCACCTCAGCTAATCCGTTAGCATCACGTCACCTCAGCTAATATGTTAGCATCACGTCACCTCAGCTAATCCGTTAGCGTCACGTCACCTCAGCTAATATGTTAGCATCACGTCACCTCAGCTAATCTGTTAGCATCACGTCACCTCAGCTAATCCGTTAGCATCACGTCACCTCAGCTAATCCGTTAGTATCACGTCACCTTAGCTAATCCGTTAGCGTCACGTCACCTCAGCTAATATGTTAGCATCACGTCACCTCAGCTAATCCGTTAGCATCACGTCACCTCAGCTAATATGTTAGCATCACGTCACCTCAGCTAATATTTTAGCATCACGTCACCTCAGCTAATCCATTACTTTGCGATCATACCGCCGCCGGCGAGAACGACAAAATTCGCTCGTCGTTCTTTTTATTAATGTCCCTGTATGTAAACAGGGACACGTCGTACAATAACGGGAAACCCGCAACAGAAATAATCAACTTTTCCTCCATTTTGCTTAGGAACTAATGTGGTCGGAACCAAAGTTTACAGGATTGTGTTCTCTGGTATCCTCTCAGGCGGAGGACTTCTACATTCCGATTGGTTGCCGCCGAACCGCGTCAGAGCTTATTACCATAAAGTTGACTTGATTTCAACTCTTCTCGCCGTCCAGGACGCGCCGCGCCGCCCTCGCCGGAGCTCGCCGCCGGCGGTGTGAACGCACAGTTAGCATCACGTCACCTTAGCTAATCCGCCTCGCTGCACATTTTTGGTTATCCGGGATCCGGGTTTATCCAAGATGGCGACGGCTGGCTCCGCCCACTTTTGGGCTTCAAAACACTACGGGTGACGTCATGCACACTTCAGTCTATGGACACACACACACACACACTCCATCAGACCTCGATCATCGCTGTAATGACGTGATCTCCTCTCGGCCGATGACATCATGAGGAACCGGTGGCGAGGCGCGGTTAGCGTCAGCGGTCGGATGCAGAAGTGAGTTTCCCGACGGAAAGGCAAGAGCGGATCTCGCTGTATTCCAGGAACGCCCAGCGAGCGCCATCTTTTGTGCACAAGTGCACTCTGGGTAGAGTAATTGAGCTTTGATTGCGGGCGTTCAGAAGCGGCAGTACCGCGCGCCGGCGCTGAGAGCTTTGATCAGATGAAAGCGAGCCGTTACCCAGATGGGTTTGTTGATATTGCAGGAATCCGTCCGTCCCGCTTCTCATCGCCGAGGGATTTTTCAAAAACAATAAAGCGTTGATTCTTGGAGTTGTTCTTTGGCACTCTGCCTTTCTGTTCTCTGACACACACACACGCGTGAACGGCACACCGGGGACACACACATCACACACACACATCACACACTCCAGCTCGGCACTGCTTTTGATATTGCTCTTTTATATTGCATCTCTTTATTCCCGTATGTTTCTGTAAGAGTTGGACTGAGTGTTGATGAGTGTGTGTGTGTGTGTGTGTGTGTGTGTGTGTGTGTGTGTGTGTGTGTGTGTGTGTGTGTGTGTGTGTGTGTGTGTGTGCGTGCATGCCAACAAACTAAACTAATCTAGTTCTCCAGTCATGGTTTCAGTTTCCCGCTAAATTAGCTTCTAGTATTTATTTATTATAATATTTACACACACACACACACACACACACACACACACACACACACACACACACACACACACACACACACACACACACACACACACACACACACACACACACACACACACACTCACACACACACACACACTCACACACACACACACACACACACACACACACTCTCACACACACTCCTCCAGAAGGAACAGCGTTTCTCTTCAGCTCCGCTCGATTGGTTCTCCCTGGCGCGGGACTAATGCTCCTGCTCTCCGCATCCGGCGCTCATCACACACACACACACACACACACACACACACACACACACACACGCGGCCGTCAGAGATGTGATTATTGTTCTGCGTGTCGCGCTGCATGTTCAGGTGCGTCCGGATCTGATGAGGACAGACGAGCGGTGAGAGGCGATAATGTGGCGATGAGAACGCGGGCGTTATTTAAATGTCAGGCATTGATAGTCGAACATCTAAATGTCAATTAGAGTTATTTGAGCGCTTTAAAGCCGGACTCGCGGGGATGAAGCCGGTGCCGGAATACCAATGATCCCGAGCGGATCAAATCCTGTTACTGACGGTCAAAGCTGCTGAGTGGACCACACACACACTCACACACACACTCTCTCACACACACACACACACACACACACACACACACACACACACACACACACACACCGTTTTTTATTAGGATCTGCTCACATCTATCTTGAGTTTAACTTTAGAGGCTATTATTTTTTAGCACACACTCTCCCGTGAGCAGGGGCTTCTGGGTAAAAGCGTCCCAGACTTTATGGAGCAGAGCCTCATCCTCGGATTTACACACTAATGACACTCATCCGTCTCACTCTGAGGCCCGACCTTGACCTTTGACCCCAGTGTCCCTGACTGATCCGCAACACACTCCTTATAGAGGTGTGTGTGTGTGTGAGTGTGTGTGTGTGTGTGTGTGTGTGTGTGTGTGTGTGTGTGTGAGAGCGGAAGGTCAGAAGGTCACGGGCGAGTACAGTGTTCAAGAGTTCAATAGAGTTTTAAATATGAGCGTTTCTCACGACGGGACGTCCCACAGAGGTTGTAACTCGGTGTGTGTGTGTGTGTGTGTATGTGTGTGTGTGTGTGTGTGTGTGTGTTTGGTGGAAGCCGTGGTTAGCATCAGTGATTCTCCACGCCAGCGCTGAGTGCGCAGGGTGGACAAAGTACACAACTTCCGTACTTGAGTAAAAGTACAGAGGTACTAGTTTTTAAAAGTACTTAAGTATAAAAGTAAATGTTAATGCATTGTTTTATTATTGTTGCATGTAATAGCCGATTTACAGTCCCTTATGCCTCTGCATCTCTGCCTGCCGATCCTCATATCAACATCACAGTTATTTCACAGTTCCAGTCGTGGGATTGAATAAGTCACTCAATAACGTCCACAATGGTTTCGGACACAAATCGCTGTTCCCAGTTTTTTGGCTTTTAGTATGAACATGTTATCCTTGTTATCTATAAGCTGTGCTCCAAAACAATGACAAAACTCACATTTAGACCAAACCCAACGCTGAACATTAAAATCATGTTGATGTCAGAATCCAATGTCAGATTGACGTTAATCTCCAGCGTTGCACAGACGTTGTATTGTGGTTGAAAATCGGTTGACGTCAGAAACCAACATCAGTCGAGTTCTGGCGTCAAGCAGACGTTCATTTACAACCAAAGATCATCCCTGACGTTACTACTCTCTACTCGAGGACCTCGACAGAAATGTAGTGGAGTAAAAAGTACGATATTTGTCTTTCAAATGTAGTGAAGTTAAAGTTAAAGTTTCCAGAAAGAATAATACTCAAGTAAAGTACAGATACTCCAAAAGTGTCCTTAAGTAAATGTACTTCGTGACTGTCCACCTCTGGAGACACGACTGCACTAACTCACGGTTATATGAGGATTAATGCCAGAACTAGAGTCTGCACAGCGAGCGAACTCTACAGATGTTGTGTCAGAGTGTAGTTTCTGAGGGGAGAGTGTTTAAACCTCCAATATGTGATTTATTTATAAAGATAACGGTGTGTGTGTGTGTGTGTGTGTGTGTGTGTGTGTGTGTCTTATCTCTCTCTCAGTCTGCTCGGGGTTATGTTGTTTATAGTGTGAGTGAAACACAAGAACTGTCTGCTTTATCAGCACAATAACACTGTGTGTGTGTGTGTGTGTGTGTGTGTGTGTGTGTGTGTGTGTGTGTGTGTGTGTGTGTGTGTGTGTGTGTGTGTGTGTGTGTGTGTGTGTGTGTGTAAAGAGTGATTTGTCTGCTGGAGTTTTCCTCCGCTCGGGTTAATCAATAGATAGTTAATAGTATTTCAGTGTCGGCGGGGAATCAATGAGTTAAAGCCGGAGTCTGAAGGGCAGAGACACAACAACACGTCTTTTACACACTTTACAGGGAAATATTAACGAGAAGTTACAATTATTCACAATATTGTTAATATAGCCATGTCTCTTAAGTACACGACTTGTATTCAGTATGAGTCATATTGATGAGGTGTCTTGTTTCCAGTCGTAGATTTAGACGAAGCTGGAGAGTAAAATCTGACTATGATCGGCCGGTTCTGTTATTGCTGGAGTTTCTGAAGCTCCGCCCTCTTCTGAACGGAGGTGGAGCTGCAGCTCATTTGCATTTAAAGGGACACACACACACACAAAAACGGCAAGTTTTTGCTCAAACCCAAAAAGGTGCAAATTTGACAAGCAATAATAAATGATCTGGTATTTTGAGCTGATATTCCACACACACATTCTGGGGACACCATGGATTTATATTACATCTGGTGAAAAGGGGAATAATATGTCAGCTTTAAGTCAATCATAATGGTGTGAATAAGTGAAAATCTTTAATGATGACATGATCGTATTGAGATGGAAAGCTTCTTTCTCTCTCTCTCTCTCTCTCTCTCTCTCTCTCTCTCTCTCTCTCTCTCTCTCTCTCTCTCTCTCTCTCTCTCTCTCTCTCTCTCTCTCTCTCTCTCTCTCTCTCTCTCTGTTATTCCGGCTCTAATGCTCGGAGTCTCATTATTCGCTTTCAGGATCAGCGGGGTTTCATTCCCGCTCTGTTAAGGCAGCACTTCTCTCTCAATCAGAGACGCTGTCCTCGATCCGGCCATTTCATCTCACAGTCTCTCTCTCTCACGCTTTCAGCCACAGCCGAGATGGAAGTGAAAGAGAAAATCACTAGGTTCCCTTCTCTGCAGAATATCAAGCTCTCATTTAAAAGTTTTAAATTCGGATATTTTACAATAGCGCAGCGCCGAAGTGCTCGGATTGTTCTCGCTCTCAAATACTTTCATCCACAATCACTCTCCAGAGGAAAAGAGGAACGCCACGGGAACCGGCGGTGTATTGTGTGCGGGAGAACAGCGACGCGCCGTGCTTATAACCGTTCAAACGGCTCTGTTTTAAATACATGTGTCCTACACTGATAATAATCATAAATGATCATCAGATCCTCATATTATACTGATATCTGGAGGATCATGTGACACTGAAGACTGGAGTAATGATGCTGAAAATCATTATATTCACATAGAAAACAACATTTCACAGTATTAGTAGTATAGTGGTGTATTTACACTCAAATTAATATTTAATATCCACTTTTTAAAGTGCACTGCAGATTACAGGGAACTGTGTTTATTTTGCAATAATATATGTGATGTGTTGGTGTCAGTCCCCAGCCGAACGTATCCCACAATGCTCCAGTGCAGTCGTGAGTCGTGTCCGCTCTGGTCTTCAGTGATGGACTCGGCGCTCGGGTCACTGAGAGATCAGAACACTTCTCACACTGCGGGACACATCTGCTCACCTTCACCACGAGTGACTGAGAACGAGCAGCGCGTGCATCTGATGCGAGTATGATGGAAGTACATCGTGTACGAAACCTCAATCTGCTTGTAATGGAATCCATCATAACCTGCAGATAGAGCGAGGTGATCGTGATCTCACATTATAATTTAATCTCAGGCTTGTTAAAGATGAAATGCAATCTTTTCCCTCTGGAAGATGTAGATTAGAAAGGGATGCTGGTGAAAACACACGCTAACATTAGCACGGTGTTTCCTCCGCTCAGGGCAGGTGTGTGTGAGTCGTTGAGAGGCTCCGTTTGAGCCGGTTTTAATGATTGATGTGAGTCTGTTAAACTCTCCTCTACACGGCTTCTGATTAAACGCTGTTTCCAAAGCCTTGTTTTAATCTGCAGCCACACATGCACAGAATAAAGATGTCCCTGCCGCCACCGGTGTGATGAAGCGCTCGGCGTGTGGACAGATGTGTGTGTGTGGTCGGCGTGTGGACAGATGTGTGTGTGCGGTCGGTGTGTGGACAGATGTGTGTGTGCGGTCGGCGTGTGGACAGATGTGTGTGCGGTCGGCGCGTGGACAGATGTGTGTGTGGTCGGCGTGTGGACAGATGTGTGTGCGGTCGGCGCGTGGACAGATGTGTGTGTGGTCGGCGTGTGGACAGATGTGTGTGCGGTCGGCGTGTGGACAGATGTGTGTGTGCGGTCGGCGTGTGGACAGATGTGTGTGCGGTCGGCGCGTGGACAGATGTGTGTGTGGTCGGCGTGTGGACAGATGTGTGTGTGCGGTTGGCGTGTGGACAGATGTGTGTGTGCGGTTGGCGTGTGGACAGATGTGTGTGCGGTCGGCGCGTGGACAGATGTGTGTGTGTGGTCGGCGTGTGGACAGATGTGTGTGTGCGGTCGGCGTGTGGACAGATGTGTGTGTGCGGTTGGCGTGTGGACAGATGTGTGTGTGCGGTTGGCGTGTGGACAGATGTGTGTGCGGTCGGCGCGTGGACAGATGTGTGTGTGCGGTCGGCGTGTGGACAGATGTGTGTGTGCGGTCGGCGTGTGGACAGATGTGTGTGTGGTCGGCGTGTGGACAGATGTGTGTGTGGTCGGCGTGTGGACAGATGTGTGTGTGCGGTTGGCGTGTGGACAGATGTGTGTGTGGTCGGCGTGTAGACATGTGTGTGTGCGGTTGGCGTGTGGACAGATGTGTGTGTGGTCGGCGTGTGGACAGATGTGTGTGCAGTCGGCGCGTGGACAGATGTGTCTGCGGTCGGCGCGTGGACAGATGTGTGTGTGTGGTCGGCGTGTGGACAGATGTGTGTGTGCGGTTGGCGTGTGGACAGATGTGTGTGCGGTCGGCGTGTGGACAGATGTGTGTGTGGTCGGCGTGTGGACAGATGTGTGTGTGCGGTCGGCGTGTGGACAGATGTGTGTGCGGTCGGCGCGTGGACAGATGTGTGTGTGGTCGGCGTGTAGACAGATGTGTGTGTGCGGTCGGCGTGTGGACAGATGTGTGTGTGGTCGGCGTGTGGACAGATGTGTGTGTGCGGTCGGCGTGTGGACAGATGTGTGTGGTCGGCGTGTGGACAGATGTGTGTGTGCGGTCGGTGTGTGGACAGATGTGTGTGTGGTCGGCGTGTGGACAGATGTGTGTGTGGTCGGCGTGTAGACAGATGTGTGTGTGCGGTCGGCGTGTGGACAGATGTGTGTGCAGTCGGCGTGTGGACAGATGTGTGTGTGGTCGGCGTGTGGACAGATGTGTGTGTGGTCGGCGTGTGGACAGATGTGTGTGTGGTCGGCGTGTGGACAGATGTGTGTGTGGACAGATGTGTGTGTGGACAGATGTGTGTGTGGACAGATGTGTGTGTGGTCGGCGTGTGGACAGATGTGTGTGTGGTCGGCGTGTGGACAGATGTGTGTGTGTGGTCGGCGTGTGGACAGATGTGTGTGTGGACAGATGTGTGTGGACAGATGTGTGTGTGGACAGATGTGTGTGTGGACAGATGTGTGTGTGGACAGATGTGTGTGTGCAGTCGGCGTGTGGACAGATGTGTGTGTGCAGTCGGCGTGTGGACAGATGTGTGTGTGCAGTCGGCGTGTGGACAGATGTGTGTGTGGACAGATGTGTGTGTGTGGTCGGCGTGTGGACAGATGTGTGTGTGGACAGATGTGTGTGTGGACAGATGTGTGTGTGGTCGGCGTGTGGACAGATGTGTGTGTGGACAGATGTGTGTGTGGACAGATGTGTGTGTGGACAGATGTGTGTGTGGTCGGCGTGTGGACAGATGTGTGTGTGGACAGATGTGTGTGTGGACAGATGTGTGTGTGGACAGATGTGTGTGTGGTCGGCGTGTGGACAGATGTGTGTGTGCGGTCGGCGTGTGGACAGATGTGTGTGTGGACAGATGTGAGTGTGGACAGATGTGTGTGTGTGGTCGGCGTGTGGACAGATGTGTGTGTGGACAGATGTGTGTGTGTGGTCGGCGTGTGGACAGATGTGTGTGTGGACAGATGTGTGTGTGGACAGATGTGTGTGTGTGGTCGGCGTGTGGACAGATGTGTGTGTGGACAGATGTGTGTGTGGACAGATGTGTGTGTGGTCGGCGTGTGGACAGATGTGTGTGTGCGGTCGGCGTGTGGACAGATGTGTGTGTGGACAGATGTGTGTGTGGACAGATGTGTGTGTGTGGTCGGCGTGTGGACAGATGTGTGTGTGGACAGATGTGTGTGTGTGGTCGGCGTGTGGACAGATGTGTGTGTGGACAGATGTGTGTGTGGACAGATGTGTGTGTGTGGTCGGCGTGTGGACAGATGTGTGTGTGGACAGATGTGTGTGTGGTCGGCGTGTGGACAGATGTGTGTGTGCGGTCGGCGTGTGGACAGATGTGTGTGTGGACAGATGTGTGTGTGGACAGATGTGTGTGTGTGGTCGGCGTGTGGACAGATGTGTGTGTGGACAGATGTGTGTGTGGACAGATGTGTGTGTGGTCGGCGTGTGGACAGATGTGTGTGTGCGGTCGGCGTGTGGACAGATGTGTGTGTGGACAGATGTGTGTGTGGACAGATGTGTGTGTGTGGTCGGCGTGTGGACAGATGTGTGTGTGGACAGATGTGTGTGTGCGGTCGGCGTGTGGACAGATGTGTGTGTGGACAGATGTGTGTGTGGATAGATGTGTGTGTGTGGTCGGCGTGTGGACAGATGTGTGTGTGGACAGATGTGTGTGTGCGGTCTGAAGTGGGAGCGCAGCGGTTAAGCTCCTCGGTTCCTCATCAGGAACATCAGATTGCCTCCGCGTCGTGAACTCGAGAGCTGTGCGGCCGAATCCCACAGAAATGCTGCTCAAATTGAGCCGGGAATGGAAATTGATCCCATTACCAGCGCCGGCGTTCCTGAGGGAGTCGGAGCTTTGAGCCGGTCTGGAGGAAACGCGGCAGATCTGATTTACATCCGCTTTACAAAACACGCTTTACTCGCTTACCAGCCACACAATCTCTCAAACATGAGTGGATCATAATCATGGCAAAATCAAAAGGGAAAGAAATACAAATTATGTGATTTTTTCTCTCATAACAATTAAACACGTTTTACTTCCACATTTTTATTATTGAATGCAAAAAAATCTAATTCTCATTCAAATAAAAATACATTGTCATGAAAAGAATGTCACAATAATGTACAAACATCATATTGCTCCTTCATCTGCTTTAGCAAAATATGATTTCTTCTGAAATGCAGCGATGATGAAGTGCATCTCCAGACGCAGCTACAGTAGTGCACATCCATTTATATCGCATTTCTTTATTTAAAACAGTTTGATGTCATTCTGAAAGATCTTCTCTGTTATCAGTTATTATTCTTGCATTCAAAAGATTTTATGCTTTCACATGCAATCATTTCTCGAAGGCATCAGAATATCTAATGCAAACATATGAACTGTTTTCAACACTGATAATAATCATAAATGTGTCTTGATCATCAGATCATCATATTACACTGATTTCTGGAGGATCATGTGACACTGAAGACTGGAGTAATGATGATAAATAAATGACACTTTACTGTATATTCATGGAGAACTGCTGATTTACATTAGAGATTTTGCTGTACTTGTATCTCTTGCATTTGGAAGCTTTTAACCCTTTATTACCCACAATGCCCCTGTTTCAGATCCCATGCACGGGCCTCGCAGACTCCAGGTCGTGGACATCAAGTCCCGGCAGTTCACGATCCGCTGGGAGCCGTTCGGATACAACGTGACGCGATGCTACAGCTACAACCTGACGGTGCAGTACCGCTACACGGCTAGCGCTAAAGAGGAGACGCGCGAGGAGGTGTGTTACGATACGCTGAGTGTGTCGCCGCAACACACCATCCGAAGCCTCCCGCCGTTCACCAACGTCAGCATCCGACTGCTCCTGCGCAACCGCGAGGGAGTGAAGGAGAGCGAGGAGCTGCAGGTGCTGACCGACGAGGACGGTACACACTTTACTTATTAACTCATTTATTTTACAAATTACTTTTCTTTTCTGTTTTAATTCTTCTTGATTGTGTTTTAATGCTTATATCAAATATCAGTCATCAAAAAACATGTCTAGTTAATTGAAATCATGAAACTTATACAATTTAACAACCATATATATCGCATTTTAGGGCCCTAAATCTTTTATGTTCCCCCAAATTATGTGTGTTCTGGTTACATTTTTCTAGATTTAAATATTTAACTTAAAGGTATAGCGGAGGATTTTCTTCTTCCGGGTGGGTAGTGTATACTATTGGTCCACCTAAGTGTCAATCATTCTGGTGATATGTTTACGTAAGGCCGTTCACACGCTGGCGTGCGCTAAAAGCACATGTTGGGCTTCCACTGATGCCGCCGTCGCGAAGACTCTACTAGACAGGTAAAGTTTGTCATGCTATTTGGAGAAATCCATTTAAAATCACTGCTAGTAGGCGTTCCCTCTCGGTCGGGAGCAAATAGAAATTGGAGAGGGCGGGTCTTTTCTAAAAGTAGGAAAGATCCTCCGCAATACCTTTAAATATGTATATATTCATAAAAATCATGTGTAATCAATTAAATTCATAAACCATTAACATCTTAATTATTTTTTGTATATTTTTTTACTGTAATGTCTTTAATTTTCTACCATTTTTTTTTTCAAAAAGCATGTCTAATTAAGTCTAAAAACTTAACTTAAAACTTAAAAGTTTAACAAATTATAAATCCTTAAAATCCGTTTTATTTTCCCCAATTTCTGTGTTTTCTGTTTTCATTTTCCTGGATATTAATCTTTTTTATAGTTTGCTTAAACTTTAATCAAAAATCATGTCGATTCAAATCAGTTGAATTCATAAAAAATCAACTGAACAAATGAATACATTTTTACTGTAATAATGCCGTATGAGATGTTTTCTTCTATCAGTTTTTTTTTCTGGATTTATGATTTATTGTTAAAGTTAAAACAGAAAAAAATATATAATTATTGTTTTGAGAAGCATATTGCAATAGTAATATATATATCTGTCATAATTTCTTCAAGCTGAACCACACTTGTATTTTGCCGGTTTGCGTGAGGATCTGAGTTTCCTCCAACTGGAGATGAAGTTTTATAAAGAGTTGATATGATAAACATTGACATCTTTTATTAAACTTGACAGATTCCTCTGTGATTCGCTCCCGCCTCGGACTCGAGTCTCGTTCACTGATTACATGTTCTTGCTCTTTAGAATAAGTTCAGAATAAAGCGTTGAACACAGTGTCCATCAGGATGAGGCCGCTTGTGCCGCTCTTCTTTCCTCTACTCTACGAAAGGCTTGTTGGTGTCTAGTGTCGTGTGAAGTGTGTGTCGTTGTGCCGCACAATAGTGTGTATTAAGCGCGTGTTTGGCGAGGAGGAGATGTTGTCAAGGCTGAGGAGATGTTGAGGTCAAGCAGCCTCGGCTTTCTGAAGCTCCAGACTCCGCCTGGCCGATGAATGATCCTCCTCACGCTCGAAGGCCTTTGGAAAATAACTTCTTTATTGAATACAAGAGAATATTGATTTGAAATAAGTCAGTGTCTCTGCAGCTCCATGTGTGTGTGTGCTCATCCAGTGTTGTGTGTGCTTCAGTTCCCGGCGCCGTCCCGCTGGAGTCCATCCAGGGAAACACGTTCGAGGAGAAGATCGGCCTGCGCTGGAGAGAGCCGCTGCAGACCTTCGGGATCATCACGCAGTACGAGGCGAGTGTTGCTCTCCACGAGACTCCTCAGCTGCTGAGATCTGAGCGAGTGAAGAGTCCCGATGAGGAGATCCCCTTCTGTGTAGAGCAGAGGAGAGCAATATATAAATGTTACGAATTATTATTATTATTATTAAAGCGCCGCTCAGCTCAGTGGAGAATATCTTCAGCATCTCAGATCTGGACTTGTACAGATCCACATACAGCCAGACACACTCTGCACACCAGATATCCTCTCTGATGTTAGTCACTGTGTGTGCAGGACTCTATAGTTCACTTCTGTGAGTGAGGAGAGCAGAATACAGCAAACTGGGACATATTATACACAAATATTCTTCATACAGCGTCTACCAGTAAAAATTATAAAAATTTGGGACCAAAAATGTTAAAGGGTAAGTTCGGTATTTTACACTTAAAGCCCTGTTTACAGATCGTACCTGATGAAATAGAACGGTTAAGATTAAAATTTGGACACATGCTCCTGTCCTGAGAATTTTAGGTTTAGTTCGCTACCCCCCCACACCCCCACAATGGTTGTCTGTGTGCACTGGAAGATTCCTTCCTAAAACACATTAAACTTCCGTTTACAAAGACGTGAAACTCACCGAGTGGTCAGGGGTGTTCACTGGTATGCGCACTCAAAAATCGCTGAAAAAGATGCATTCCAACAGCTTTTATCGTAGTTTTTGTCCAACTCCATTAAGTTGTATTGGATTCGCTGTGAGGTAACGTTACGGTATTACTCCGCCGCGGGAAACGGAAATGGGGTTGTTTGTATGCTTTTTGTAGTCTTATGCAGTCGCGGACGCGGTATCGTAGGCTAAGCTATCTAAACATTTTTACAAGATCGAAGCTATCTGTGTCAACTTAGAAATGGATTCCGAGACATTTAAATGGAAGGATGACGGTTTTGAGATCGATTTTGATGGACAGGGTTACAGGTTTGAGCCTGAATATTCAGAGGAGGAATTTCTGCAAAGAAAGGCAGAGTTTGAACGGCAGTTGACAACGGTGTCCAGTGTTACGCCTGTTGCCGAAGCTGCTGCTGTCTCAAGGCTTACAGGCACTTGGTGGTGTTCCTTTTGCCACGAATCTTCCCGCAATTCGGGACTGCACAAATTCGCCACATTATTAGCTGTCTGTTTGTAATGCTTTCAATGAAGACAGCGATCTTCTGCTTCTTCTGTGTATATGCCCGTGGTTTGCTTGCAATTGGCTAAGGTGCATTATCGCCACCAACTGGGCTGGAGTGTCTATTATTCAAGCTCTCAACGGAAGAATCACGGGTGTGACGCGTTTGGCAAAATAGGTCCACAAAAGCTAAATAAACCTAAAATTCTCAGGACAGGAGCATGTGTCCAAATTTTAATCTTAACCGTTCTATTTCATCAGATACGATCTGTAAACAGGGCTTTAAGTGTAAAATACCGAACTTGTCCTTTAAGCAAAAGGAAGCATTGCTTGGTCACTGGTCGAGCTAAACTGGTATTATCTAATTGTGTAGTTAAATTTACCAGCTGACAGATATTCAACATAATTCATGTGTGAGACAGTCTAACAGAAGTGTGTGTGTGTGTGTGTGTGTGTGTGTGTGTGTGTGTGAGACAGTCTAACAGAAGTGTGTGTGTGTGTGTGTGTGTGTGTGTTGTGTGTGTGTGTGTGTGTGTGTGTGTGAGACAGTCTAAGGATGGACTAAACCTGTCAGATATCCACTGAGTTCTGCTCATATTTTATCACCGGTTTATAAACCACAGAGGATAAACGGATGACGTGAGTGATGTAGGAGTGTGTGTAGTGTCTGCCGGTGTCTCGGCTCGACTGCAGGACGCTGCGGTCTCTGTTCTTCTGTGGAGGAGCACACGCTGAGCTCTTGCTTCCGGTGAAAGACTCCTGGATCTGTCGGCACTGGAATAACAAACAGAAGCACATGCCGGAGCGATGGACTCTCGGGAATGTGGGATCAGGCGAGAGGAAACATGTCCCGTTACGGGATTACCAGTCATGAAGACAGTCTAAAACATGGCTCATCAAACGGGACAGATCATGTAAACATGTATCATCTTCCATCGGAAAATTGAACAACATTTGATCAAACTTTGATCTTTTAACTGAGAAGATCAAACTATGTTTAAAGTCGCCCTGTAGTCAATCATTGTATCCCTTAAAACTCGTCTCTGATCAACAAAATCACATATTTAAGCGTTTTTTCCTTGAAAAAAATTCTTCATTCCTCAAAATATCGTGATTGTAACTCGACACCCTTGCCTCATTTATGTGCGGTGCTATGAATATGCAAATGAGCCCCGCCTCCACTCACTCACTCACTCAGCTCTTGATGTCGGTCAGGGACACGCTGAAGTTTTCCAGTTTGATTGGCAAAGTTGTTTTTATTGTTTAAAGTATTTTATTTGAACCATGAAGATGCAGATCCTGTGTAAATAATAGTGAAAAAAACATTATTTAAAACTTGTTCCATCCTCAGCAGATTCGGACTCCTACAGGGAACAGTTTTCATATTTAATCATCTTTTCTAAAGTGAAGAACTTGTTCCTACATTTGAATAATAGAACCATTTTTTTTTAGTGTAAAGAATAGTTTAATAATCTAAAGACCTTTGAAAAGATTCCATGAATGTAGAAGTTCTTCATAAAACCGTCAATGCCAATGAATAAGCTTTATTTTAATGTGTTGCATTATAGAAGTGAAATATGTTGCATTTTTTACCATAAAGATGAATTTCACACCAAATATTCATGGGTCATATTTGATTGCAAAATACAGATTATGTTGTGCATTAAAAAAAGAGAAAAATTAGCATTTCACCCCCAAATAGTCCTTACTGTAATGCCAGAAAGTAATTTTCATTCAAATATAAAAATGTCACAAAACATCTAAATGCTCCACAGAAACATTTTTTTTTAAAGTAAATATAACTTCCTAATATTTATTTAGAAACAAACTGCGACGGTTTCCCTGTCAGATCCAGTGTGTGTGTGTGTGTGTGTGTGTGTGTGCGTGTGTGTGTGTGTGTTACTGAAGTGTGTTGTGTGCGGCGGGACATTGTGTGATATTCCGTGATATTTCAGAAGCGTGTGACTCACTCTGTGCCGAGAAACCCTGAACAATGCGCCGCTCAAAAGACTCATTGTTGCAGAACTTCATTTGTGGAAATCGGAGCAATTAAGCCGTCACGTCCCGTAATGAAATTACACTCTGTCACCGCCGGCTTTACGGGAGTGTCAGCTCCGATCCGGAGCGAGCGGGACCCGAGCCTCATTAGAGTCTTCAGGACACGTGTGTGTGTGTGTGTGTGTGTGTGTGTGTGTGTGTGTGTGTGTGTGTGTGTGTGTGTCGCCCCATGGAGTGACGGAGGTGTGTCTTCTGTCACACTTATGAGCTTCTGCTGCTTGACATTTGGCGCAGTGCATTCTGGGTAGAGTGCTTTGCTCAGAAACGCAGTAATGACGAGCAGGACTGAGATCAGTGAACGTCTGGTTCTGGGGTTTTATCAACTACACACGCATGTTTCTTTTAGTTCACATGTGTCTGTTTTTAAAGTGCCCCATTATGTGTTTTCTGGATATCATCTTTCATGCAGTGTGTAATACAGCAGTTTCTGAATATAAAAGGTCTGCAGATAAAAGAAAGAAGTGATTCAGTAATTCAGTCTCACTTCCTGTTACAATGTAACTAATTAGCATAATGCCCGTCTGTGGTGTTGATTGGCTGATCAGCGTCTCTTAGCCCCGCCCTCAAACACTGTAGTGTATCTGAGACTGGAAGAGTTCGGTTCGTGTTGTTCGTGTCGAGAAGACGCTGTTCTCTGAGATCGAGACGGTAAAACCCACGCCATCGTTACGGTTCGTATCACTGTGATCAAGAGCCGAGATTCAGATATGATAATGAGCGTTTGCTTTCTGACCAATCACAGCAGCGCAGCTCTCAGAGAGGCGGGGCTTAGAGACTGAATCTGGCCAATCACAGCAGAGCGGCTCCGGTGTCCCGGCGGATGAGTGCAGGAGGGGGGAGCGGGGGGAGTGGGGGGAGTGGGGGGGGGGGGGGAGCGGGGTTAGCCGGGCCGCTCATTAGCAACTGAATGATTTATTCAAATGAAGCCCCTCAGCTACTTTTCATTAAGTGATATTAGAAGCGCAGGGCGTCTGGTGTCCACAAGAGAACTAAAGTGAGCTCCCGCTGCTCTCCTGCATCATAATGAAAGATCATATTCAGAAGCGCTTCATCCAGGAGAATTATGAGTCGCGTCGAACGCTAGCGCCTGATCTCGAGAGCTTCTGCCAGACCAGACGTGCACTGCTAACATTTACTGGAAATCCCCCGTCATATTTCAATTATTTAACAACACATTGATATCTTTATGGTGCTGTGATGATGGTTAATGGTCACATGACATGCAAGTAAACGCATGAAATATTAGATTTTGTTTTAAAGTAAGTGTGTTTTATTCTGTAGCTGGACTTTAAAGTCGACTCAATCTCGCTCCACATCGCTTTCACTGCGAATCAAATGGAACAATAATAATAATTATTGTTATTATTATTGTTTTAACTCTTTAAATATAGTATTGTTGTACTGTAAAATAAAATATTATTTATTTTATTTCACACTACAAGTTACAATACTAAAATGTATGTCTTAGATAATTGACTTTTAAACACTAACATTTTAATATTTCAAATTTGTATTGTGCTGGAAAACTGGTGAGATTCTATAACACTGTCCTCAAACATGTTGAAAATACTGAAGAGATGAATCGCTCACAGTAAGACATGAAGAAAGAACGACATTTTGATTTCATGTTAATTATTCGTTATGCTAATACCCAGCGGGACTGTGGGCCAATGGGACGGCACTGTGGGCGGAGCTTCTGTTCTGTCACCTGACCCTATAACGTGTGTGTGTGTGTGTGTGTGTGTGTGGTCAGATCTTCTACAAGGCCGTCAGCTCCTTCGACCCCGAGTTCATCCTGACCAATCAGAGCGGGAAGGTTCTGAAGTCCAGCAACGAGACGTCACATGTGTTCCCGGGCCTCTACCCCGGATCCACGTACTCCTTCACCATCAGAGCCAGCACCGCCAAAGGATACGGGCCGCCCGTCATCACGCAGTTCACCAGCAAGATCTCCCGTAAGAGTGTGTGTGTGTGTGTGTGTGTCTGTGTGTGTCTCTGTGTGTGTGTGTGTCTGTCTGTGTGTGTGCGTGTGTGAGTGTGTGTGTGTGTGTGTGTGTGTCTGTGTCTGTGTCTCTGTGTGTGTGTGTGTGTCTGTGTGTGTGTCTCTGTGTGTGTGTGTGTGTCTGTGTCTGTGTCTGTGTCTCTGTGTGTCTGTGTGAGTGTGTGTGAGTGTGTGTGTGCGTGTGTGCGTGTGTGAGTGTGTGTGTGTGTGTGTCTGTGTCTGTGTCTCTGTGTGTGTGTGTGTGTGTGTGTCTGTGTTGGTGTCTCTGTGTGTGTGTGTGTGTCTGTGTCTGTGTCTCTCTGTGTGTGTGTGTGTGTGTGTGTGTCTGTGTCTGTGTCTGTGTCTCTGTGTGTGTGTGTCTGTGTGTGTGTGTGTGTCTGTGTCTGTGTGTGTCTGTGTCTGTGTCTCTGTGTGTGTGTGTGAGTGTGTGTGTCTGTGTCTGTGTCTCTGTGTGTCTGTGTGAGTGTGTGTGTGTGTGTGTGCGTGTGTGAGTGTGTGTGTGTGTGTGTGTGTCTGTGTCTGTGTCTCTGTGTGTGTGTGTGTGTGTGTCTGTGTTGGTGTCTCTGTGTGTGTGTGTGTGTGTGTGTGTGTGTGTGTCTGTGTCTGTGTCTCTGTGTGTGTGTGTGTGTGTGTCTGTGTGTGTGTGTGTCTGTGTCTGTGTGTGTCTGTGTCTGTGTCTCTGTGTGTGTGTGTGTGTGTGTGTGTGTGCTCACTGCTCATATGTCACCTGTCAATCATAAACAGCTCCGCGTATGCCGGGATATGAGCAGGAGAGTCCGCTGAACCAGAGCGACAGCACGGTGACGGTTCTGCTGAAGCCGGCCCGGAGTCGAGGAGCGCCTGTCAGGTGCGCGTTATTATTATTATCCTTTCAGAAATATATGTAATGCCATTTGCTTGAACAATAAAACAATAATAAAAAAATGACGGTAAAAAACTGCCAGCTGTGGCAGAAATTTACCGTAAAATATACGGTAGCAACATTTTAGGTTTTACAGACTTAAATCTACAGTAAAAAAACTGATTTTATTATCTGATGTAATATTTTGTTGAGATATTGAAGTACTAATATCTGTTGTGTACCATTGTAATACACTGAGAACCATAAAACCATGGGCGTATGTTTAGGGGGGGATGCTAGGTGCTAGTCCCAATCAATATTTTCAAATGACAAAATTGTCCCCACCAATATTGACTCCTTTTTCCTGCATAGAGAATTACGCGGCGTCCGCCTCCGTCAAATGTGGCATGCGCTTCTCTCTCTCTCTCTGCCGTGCACGTGATACGTGGAGCACAGTCTCTGTCTCGCGGGCGCGCTCGCTCTAGATTCCGGGAGATTTTAACTAATTCGCGGGCATCAGTGAGCCGCTATCAATATGCGGGAGACTCCCGGGATGTCTGTATTTCTATTCTGAAATAATATCGGCATTATAATTATTGATTTTCATTAGACAATTTTCTTGGTGCCCCTCAGCTCTTGGTGCCCTACGCTTATCGCGTCATGCGTGTGATGGGAGCGGCGGCGCTGAGCATACATTTAATACAATTAGGGGGAAAATGCCCTTTATAAAGGTAAAAAAATGATTCTGATAAGATTGTTTTCCAACAGTGACGTAATGAAACAATGACAATTTAAGTTTGAAGGGAGTAAAGCCTCGGTTTAGACTATTAAAGAAATTTAATTTTGCCAAAAGAAGAACTTGTTATTTTTGTTATTTTTAAATCACCCTACTACAGTGTGACATTTTACCATATTATCGTACTTAACACTGATAATTTGAATAATTGTAATGTGATGATCAGATATCTAAATCAGAGAAAATCATAGGTTTGGGCGGGTGGATTATTTATTTTTAACAGTGGATTCTGTTGACTCAAAGTGCACCAGATTAATGAATTTATCTTTAAAATGTACAAAATTGTCTTACGGGTGGGCATGCCCCCGGACCCCCCTAGAGATACCGAGGTCCACCCACAAAAGTACTGTGGAAAACACAGTTGGCTATATGTTAGTATATGAAAAATACAAGTTAAATTATCTTTTTAATAAAATACATCATCAGAATTTTACCAACTCCTCCTAGTTTTGAGCCAGGAGAAACCCTGCTGCAGGGATTGGATCGATTCCGACGGCCAGGACGACATTACAAGGAAAGCCGTCATTTGATTGGCTGAAAAAATAAGGGGGTGGTGTAGGGGTGGGATGTCCCCACCAAAGCTGAGACCAAACCTACGCCCTTGCATAAAACATTAATTTAACAACATTAAATGTAACATAAAGCCTAATGTACATAACCGATTAGAACAATAATACACCAAATCTGAAGCGGCACAGAATTGTGGGAATGTCAATTTATGTGTTTTTACTGTAAATTATACGATGATTTGTTCTTTTTCACGTCCAAAAACTACATTTATTTATTTTGATGTCAGGATTCTTTGATGAATAGAAATGTACACAGTTTTCAACATTGATGGTAATCATAATCAGATCATCATATTACACTGATGTCTGGAGGATCATGTGACACTGAAGACTGGAGTAATGATGATAAACTCAGCTTTGATCACAGGAATAAATTACACTTTATTATATATTCACATAGAGAACAGAAATAGTCATAATATTTAACAATATTACTGTTTTTTTTTTTTTTTTTTATCAAATAAACACAGCGGTGGTGAGCAGAAGAGACTTCTTTAAAAAACATTATAAATCTCCCGAACACTTCTGACCGATCAATCTCCGACTCAGACTCCGCTCAGAAGGAATATAGTTATTAGTTATTGTTTATGCGTTTGATCCCGAACCGAAGCGCTTCTTGTGGTCTAGAGATAAGAAGAAATCTCTCTCTCTCTCTCTCTCTCTCTCTCTCTCTCTCTCTCTCTCTCTCTCTCTCTCTCTCTCTCTCTCTCTCTCTCTCTCTCTCTCTCTCTCTCTCTCTCTCTCTCCCTCTCTCTCTCTCGTTCTCTCTCTCTCTCGTTCTCTCTCTCTCTCTCTCTCTCGTTCTCTCTCTCTCTCTCGTTCTCTCTCTCTCTCGCTCTCTCTCTCTCTCTCTCTCTCTCTCTCTCTATCTCTCTCTCTCTCTCTCTCTCTCTCTCTCTCTCTCTCCCTCTCTCTCTCTCGTTCTCTCTCTCTCTCGTTCTCTCTCTCTCTCTCTCTCATTCTCTCTCATTCTCTCTCTCTCTCTCTCTCTCTCTCTCTCTCTCTCTCTCTCTCTCTCTCTCTCTCTCTCGTCTCAGAACACGGTCTCACTCTCAGCGGCGGCGAGCGGTTCTCAGGAATATTTACACTAGTGATGATAATGATTCATAATTCAGCGGGTCGCTCTGGTCGCGGGTCGCGTGAGTGAAGATAAAAGCGTCTGCTGGATGAATAACTGTAAGTGTGTGTTATTGAGAACACTCAGCGTTACGTATAGATGATGTGAAACCGGACCGGCACTTTCTCAGACTGGCCGTGAATCTAATGGCTCAGAACACACTGGAGCTCTGCGTCATCTGTGTTCCTGCGGCTTTAAGAGCCTCCATTAGAGTCCGAGCGGCCGCTGGAGCCACGGACACTCAGAGGAAGTTTAGTTCAGGAGAGAGAGGTTTTAAAGATCATCATCTTCTTCATCTCTTCATCTCCTCAGTGTGTGATCATGTACAGCTCCAGATCTTCTCTATATCAGTGTCAGTGTTCCTGAACTCCTGAAACGCCTCCACTGTAGTCTCGAGTTTCTCCCGGGAACGAACACGCCACAATATTACTCATTATAATAATTAATACGCAGAATAAAGGGGCGGGGCCTGGTTGAGTTAGTCAGTAGTGTGTTAAACTGGCAGTTATGGGAAGGGGCGGGGCATTTCCCAAACACACTCGAAGCGCTCGACCAATCACAACACACTGCTCCAGCTGACCAATCAGAGCACAGTGTGCTTTTCAGAAGGAGGGGCTTCAGAGTGAAGCGTTGTGTCAATCACGTTACGCACTGCCTCCGAACTTTCATCCGTCATTAAAAAGTTGTGTTCGGACTCGATTTTCTGAGTTTCTCGCATCCGTAACAAGCAGTCTGCCAATCAGAGCCTCCGAATGACGAATACCAAAACACACACGGAGATTTCGGAGTCCGTGAGAAGGAGCTTTAGTGTGAACAGCAGACGGATGGACACGGCTCACACCGGTTAATGAGTGTGTGTCAGCGAGTCCCGGGGTTTAGAAGAAGTGTCCGTTATTCCCGCAGAAGAGCGGATGGACGGATGATGGGAAGCTTCTGCACTTCAGCATCACATCAATAAACCACCGCGCGTTTTTGCACTTCATGATGAAACATTCAGAACTGTTGTTGTCTGAGGCCCTTTTAATGGAGGTATACAGACAGGTGTGTGTGTGTGTGTGTGTGTGTGTGTGTGTGTGTGTGTGTGTGATTCAGAGCCACGTCCACAGGTGATGACAGGTGATGACAGGTGTGGTGTGTGTGTGTGTGTGTGTGTGTGTGTGTGTGTGTGTGTGTGTGTGTGTGTGTGTGTGTGTGTGTGTGTGTGTGTGTGTGTGTGTGTGTGATTCAGAGCCACGTTCACAGGTGATGACAGGTGTGTGTGTGTGTGTGTGTATGTGTGTGAGTGTGTGTGTGAGTGTGTGTGTGTGTGTGTGACACACACAAAACAAAAAAATGACAAACATACAACAATTATTCTAAATCTTTAAAATTATAATACACTAAATAATCAAATATATATAATGGTATATCAATGATTTTAAAATAACAGTGGGCCAAAATCCATATTGCAAAGTGACTGTTTTGCTAGAAATTCAACAAATAAATAGTGTAATTAATAATGATGAGCAAATATCATCGTCTTCACTGCAAAACACATTAAAACATTATATTTTGTGTTTTATTTGTGTCTTGTTTTCCAGTTCACATTTCTAAACGTTCTTAAATCAAGAATGTTTAGCTTGAGATGCACACATGACTGCAGATATGAAGATCATAATCGGTGTGTATAATCGTGTGATGCGCCGGAGGCCGGGGGAGAATGGGAGTGTGTGTTTCTCACGCTGGGAACGTGTAATATTCTAAACATGAAATATGAATATGGGAGGCTGATCCGAGATTACCAGCAGATGCTGCGTCTGATCATGAATGGATTGAAACACTGGCGCGTGTGTGTGTGTGTGTGTGTGTTGTTTACGGCACAATAGAGTCGCTGGTGAAGGATCAGTGTTTGTCAGCTTCGGTGTGTTTCCGTCTCCCACGCCGGGCCTGCCGTCGCCCACACACACACACACACACACACACACACACACACACACACACACGCGCGCGCGCGCTCTGCTGTTGTGTGTGTGATGTGAAGGCGTCTGCTCTCCTCTGTTGCGGAGACAATCGCTCTTCCCTCGGGCGTCATGATCTGCCTCTCGTCCTCCGTTCTCTCTCCGCCGGCCGGCAGTCTCGCTCTCCGCCGTGTTCTGCGCTATAAAATGTTATTACATTATGTAAAAATGCTTTTGTTACTCAGTATTTTTGTCTTGTTTCCAGTCCAAATATCTAAACAATTTTAAATCAAGATGCAAAATTAAATTATTATAAAATTAAAAGAAGCAAAATTATCTGCCAATGAAAAATAATGTTAATTCAACTAAGACTCCATTGGCAGATCATTTTGCTTGTTTTAAGCACAAATCACTTCATTTTGATTAATTTCTCAAGAAAAACGACACGTCATATCTTATGGCATTTTACTACTGTATTAAATGCATCTTGATTTCAGAATTTTTCGATATTTGGACTGGAAACGAGACAGACACTGAGTAAGAAAAGCATGTTTGCAGTGTTCGGAGTAGACTTGAGTGTGTGTCAGAAGAGTGTACACGTCACTCAAGAGCGTCTTTAGCGGTTTCTCTGTCACGTAAACTGACCTGTCAATCATCTTATCACAGTAAACTGACCTGTCAATCATCTTATCACAGTAAACTGACCTGTCAATCATCTTATCACAGATAAAATCCTCCACGTTTCATTTGTTTCCTACCGTATGGGAGAGAAATGCACGACGATCTGCAGTCGGTCCTTCATGCGGAGACTCCTCATATTAATGCATTATTAATGACGCATTTAAAAGTTAATGGCCAATCGGATCTTTATAAAAGTCCACATTGTTATTGCATATGAAATATAACACGGATAACATTAAATAAATATGTTTATTAGTCACTCAAACCTTTATCTAAACCTCTCGCCGTCGACACATCTGCCATGTTTGTAGTTTTTAACACTGTGCTCGTGTTTGTAGTTCCTCTAAAGCGCAGGGGATTGTGGGTAATATTAGCTGCTGTGGGACACACACACATTAGGCTACGTTTACACGTGGACGGCTATTTTCATAAACGGACATTTCTCCGCTCTCCGTTTTCAAATATACCACGTGCGCACCTGTGAGTTTCCAGAGGTGTTCGTTACACAGACCCGTGTGTGTGTGTGCCGTCCTAAACCTGTAGGTGGCGGTGTCACGAGAAGCTCAAGCCCACGGTAGCCAATCAGAATCCCCACAATAGTCTCATACTGTGACGTCGCTGCCTAAAACTCTGTCTCTCAGTTACATGCAAACGTGCACACCAAGCTTTCCAAATCTCCACTGGCCGGAGTTTCTAGAAAGAATCGTTTTCACAGGAGAATTCTCCGTTTGCGTGTAGACGGGGCCTTAATGGCACACACTGTTCAGGGTGTTAGTGTGAACATGATGAGGATGATGATGATGATGAAGATGATGAAGATGAGGATGAAGATGATGAAGATGAGGATGAAGATGTTTCTCTGAACAGAAGTGTGTGTGGCTGTTATTATGGGATGGATAGTGTGATGATGATGATGATGAAGATGAAGAAGGTGTGGCTGTTATTATGGGATGGATAGTGTGATGAAGATGATGATGATGAAGATGATGATGAAGTGTGTGTGGCTGTTATTATGGGATGGATAGTGTGATGATGATGATGATGAAGAAGGTGCTGCTGTTATTATGGGATGGATAGTGTGATGAAGATGATGATGATGATGAAGATGAAGTGTGTGTGGCTGTTATTATGGGATGGATAGTGTGATGAAGATGATGATGATGATGAAGAGGAAGAAGGTGCTGCTGTTATTATGGGATGGATAGTGTGATGATGATGATGATGATGATGATGATGAAGATGATGATAAAGATGATGATGAAGAATGTGCTGCTGTTATTATGGGATGGATCAGACGCTGCAGGATCTCCTCCTGTGATTCCTCTGCCGCTGCTGAAGAACATCTCGAGCTGCTGTCGCCGGCTGGCTTTTTATGACAGTTTCTGTCAGTTTATGATATTTTATTCCAAGTTCATTTTTATTAACTTCTGCAGAAATAACAACAGTGTTTGTCTTTATAGGTAGAATATTAATGTGGCGCTCAAATCCAGATAAAATTTCACGCCAAAAAACAAAGAACACTAGGCCTGGTATCAGCACCAGTAGCACCACTAACTCCATCTTTAAAATAACTATATATATATATATATATATACATTATTATAAAAGTTCTCATGACTTCTCATTCTATTTAATTTCAAGTCTTATTTAAATAGAAATTTTAATTTAATGAGTACTTCATTTTTATATAATAATATTTTTTTAAATCACATTTTACCTTAAATTCTCATCAGTGTAATGCAAAAACATCTTTATTTAAAGAGATAATCCCTGGCTAACCCAAGACTGTGTTAGATGTGTAATGTGTGACTTTGAGCCGTTTTCCAGTGTGCACTTCATTGTTTTATAGAAATAATGATTTATTTAAAAAAAAACACTATCTAAAATACTATTTATTAATTATTTAAAGTGTAAATGTCCCCCGGTGTCACACACTCCTGCACAGCTAGAGGAGCTCTTCACGGATCCGGACTTCTGCTCGGCTCGGTTTGTTGCTTTATTAGTTTTCCTGGGATCCGTAGATCTGTAGATCCGTAGATCCGTTGATCCGTAGATCTGTAGATCCGCTGATCCGTAGATCCGTAGATCCGTAGATCCGTAGATCTGTAGATCCGCTGATCCGTTGATCCGTAGATCTGTAGATCCGCTGATCCGTAGATCCGTAGATCCGTAGATCCGTTGATCCGTAGATCCGTAGATCTGTAGATCCGCTGATCCGTAGATCCGTAGATCCGTAGATCCGTAGATCTGTAGATCCGCTGATCCGTAGATCCGTAGATCTGTAGATCCGTAGATCCGTAGATCCGTAGATCCGTAGATCTGTAGATCCGCTGATCCGTAGATCCGTAGATCCGTAGATCTGTAGATCCGTAGATCCGTAGATCCGCTGATCCGTAGATCCGTAGATCTGTAGATCCGCTGATCCGCTGATCCGTAGATCCGTAGATCCGTAGATCTGTAGATCCGCTGATCCGTAGATCCGTAGATCTGTAGATCCGTAGATCCGTTGATCTGTAGATCCGTAGATCCGTAGATCCGTAGATCCGTAGATCCGTAGATCCGCTGATCCGTTGATCCGTAGATCTGTAGATCCGTAGATCCGTAGATCCGCTGATCCGTAGATCCGCTGATCCGTAGATCCGTAGATCTGTAGATCCGCTGATCCGTAGATCCGTAGATCCGTAGATCTGTAGATCCGTAGATCCGTAGATCCGTAGATCCGTAGATCCGTAGATCTGTAGATCCGTAGATCTGTAGATCCGTTGATCCGTAGATCTGTAGATCCGTAGATCCGCTGATCCGCTGATCCGTAGATCCGTAGATCTGTAGATCCGTAGATCCGTAGATCTGTTGATCCGTAGATCTGTTGATCCGTAGATCTGTAGATCCGCTGATCCGTTGATCCGTTGATCCGTAGATCCGTAGATCCGTTGATCCGTAGATCTGTAGATCCGTTGATCCGTATATCTGTAGATCCGCTGATCCGTAGATCCGTTGATCCGTAGATCTGTAGATCCGTAGATCTGTAGATCCGCTGATCCGTTGATCCGTAGATCCGTTGATCCGTAGATCTGTAGATCCGCTGATCCGTAGATCCGTAGATCTGTAGATCCGTAGATCCGTTGATCCGTTGATCTGTAGATCCGTAGATCTGTAGATCCGTAGATCCGTAGATCCGCTGATCCGTAGATCCGTAGATCCGTAGATCCGTAGATCCGTAGATCCGCTGATCCGTAGATCCGTAGATCCGTAGATCCGTAGATCCGCTGATCCGCTGATCCGTTGATCCGTTGATCCGTTGATCCGTAGATCCGTAGATCTGTAGATCCGTAGATCCGCTGATCCATAGATCCGCTGATCCGTAGATCTGTAGATCCGCTGATCCGTTGATCCGTTGATCCGTTGATCCGTAGATCCGTAGATCCGTAGATCTGTAGATCCGCTGATCCGTAGATCCGCTGATCCGTAGATCCGTAGATCCACTGATCCGTAGATCCGTAGATCCGTAGATCCATAGATCCGTAGATCCGTAGATCCGTTGATCCGTAGATCTGTAGATCCGCTGATCCGTTGATCCGTTGATCCGTAGATCCGTAGATCCGTTGATCCGTAGATCCGCTGATCCGTTGATCCGTAGATCCGTAGATCTGTAGATCCGTAGATCCGTAGATCCGCTGATCCGTAGATCCGTAGATCTGTAGATCCGCTGATCCGTAGATCCGTAGATCCGTAGATCTGTAGATCCGTAGATCCGTAGATCCGTAGATCCGTAGATCCGTAGATCTGTAGATCCGTAGATCTGTAGATCCGTTGATCCGTAGATCTGTAGATCCGTTGATCCGTAGATCTGTAGATCCGTAGATCCGCTGATCCGCTGATCCGTAGATCCGTAGATCTGTAGATCCGTAGATCCGTAGATCCGTAGATCTGTTGATCCGTAGATCTGTAGATCCGCTGATCCGTTGATCCGTTGATCCGTTGATCCGTAGATCCGTTGATCCGTAGATCTGTAGATCCGTTGATCCGTATATCTGTAGATCCGCTGATCCGTAGATCCGTTGATCCGTAGATCTGTAGATCCGCTGATCCGTTGATCCGTAGATCCGTTGATCCGTAGATCTGTAGATCCGCTGATCCGTAGATCCGTAGATCTGTAGATCCGTAGATCCGTTGATCCGTTGATCTGTAGATCCGTAGATCTGTAGATCCGTAGATCCGTAGATCCGCTGATCCGTAGATCCGTAGATCCGTAGATCCGCTGATCCGTAGATCCGTAGATCCGTAGATCTGTAGATCCGTTGATCCGTTGATCCGTTGATCCGTTGATCCGTAGATCCGTAGATCTGTAGATCCGTAGATCCGCTGATCCATAGATCCGCTGATCCGTAGATCTGTAGATCCGCTGATCCGTTGATCCGTTGATCCGTAGATCCGTAGATCCGTAGATCTGTAGATCCGCTGATCCGTAGATCCGCTGATCCGTAGATCCGTAGATCCACTGATCCGTAGATCCGTAGATCCGTAGATCCGTAGATCCATAGATCCGTAGATCCGTAGATCCGTTGATCCGTAGATCTGTAGATCCGCTGATCCGTTGATCCGTTGATCCGTAGATCCGTTGATCCGTAGATCCGTAGATCTGTAGATCCGCTGATCCGTAGATCCGTAGATCCGCTGATCCGTAGATCCGTTGATCCGTAGATCCGTAGATCCGTAGATCTGTAGATCCGCTGATCCGTAGATCCGTAGATCCGCTGATCCGTAGATCCGTAGATCTGTAGATCCGTAGATCCGTTGATCCGTAGATCCGCTGATCCGGCGAGTCCGGCGAGAGCAGTTTCGGTGTCGGCTTCAGATCCAGATCTACGGCCGCGTGTCGCTCTATAATGAAGGCCCCGGGCTCCAGAATCCTGTCCTCATCCCGAACTCCGGCTGATCCTCGGCTCCCAGGTTTATGAACGAGGGAATAAATCGAGGATCTTTTAGGAGACTGATCAATACTCCACACGTATCCCAGTTACCCAGCACTGCAGATCAACCCCAGCCTCAGGACTCCGCCCCCAGTGGTCAGCTGGTCAGCGGTCACATGACCTCCAGTGGTCAGCTGGTCAGTGGTCACATGACCTCCAGTGGTCAGCTGGTCAGCGGTCACATGACCTCCAGTGGTCAGCTGGTCAGCGGTCACATGACCTCCAGTGGTCAGCTGGTCCAGTGTCAGTGGCGTGCGGTTGGCCCAGTGCTGGGTCTGAAGTGTGTGTTGTTGTTGTTGTTGTTGACGAGGGTTTATTGGATCCGTGTGCCGGTTTCCTCCACACACACACCCGACGCTCCTCATAACGACTCCGGGTTCAGCCGGACTGCTGTTGCCATGGATTCCGTTTCCTTCACATTAATTAAAGGAAGAGTTTCCAAGGTCCTGATCCCGGAGTCCGAGCGCGAGTGGGAGATTACAGCGGGATCTACAGGAGAGAAAACAGACTTCAGTTTCTGAAAACTAGAGGACTAACAGTCACACACTTCTGTACTGATGATGGAGAGACAGACAGATAGATAGATAGATAGATAGATAGATAGATAGATAGATAGATAGATAGATAGATAGATAGATACATAGATAGATAGATAGATAGATAGATAGATAGATAGATAGATGTGTGTGTGTGAGCAGGTGTGTGTGTGTGTGTGTGTGTGTGTGTGTGAGCATGTGTGTGTGTGTGTGTGTGAGCATGTGTGTGTGTGTGAGCATGTGTGTGTGTGTGTGTGTGTGTGTGTGTGCGTGTGTGTGTGTGTCAGAGATGAAGGCGTGCTGATCTCAGATCTGTAAAGTAATGGCTGGCCTTTCGGTCGTCAGTAAATCATCAGTAAGGTCTGCTCTCCTCTTTAGCGGATGAGTTATGATTATGAATTATTCTCTGCTGACGCGCGCCGGCTCTGGCCTTTCTTCTCCTCAGCTCGTGATTCTCCAGCTTTATCACTCGTCTCGTCTGGAATTAATATCTCATGCCATCGGATCTCATCGCTGTAGTCGTGCGGCTCCTCGCGCCGAAAGGGCAACATGATATACAGTAATTAAAACAGTGAATATATATATAGTCATGCTGTAGGTGACGCTCATTTTTTTCTTAACTAATTTAATTTGTATTAACTTCTGCAGAAATAACATATTTCACCCCAAAAAAGAAAGAAAATGAGGCCTGTGTCTATCTAACCCTATCTTTATTTTTTTAACTTATAATAATATATATCTTTTTTTAATTCTAAATTATTAGAAAATTTCTCATTACTCATTACTGTATATAATGCGATTTTATATTTTATTTAGTTTCAAGTCTTATGAAATTTGCATGACTCTCTGCTTACACCATTTTTCCAGCGAGGACTTAATTTGATATAATTAAAATGTTTCCTTAAATGCTCATTAACTCGCGCTTCCCCCAGAAAGCGGTTATTATGGTCTGGATTTACAGCAGAACATCGTGTAGCCGATTAGCGGACGAGTAAATGATTCCAGAACAGAACGTATTGATTCTATTAACCTTTGTGAAATAATTCATCCGTGTCTGATTAACCCTAAACCCTCCTAATGCAATTATTAATCCGTCAGGAATAATGTTCGGCTAACGGCAGCAGTCGCACACACTCACTGCGAGTTTGAGGAGGTTCTGCGGTTCTGACTTCACTGAGCAGAACACTCAGTGTGTGTGAGCTCCTCGTAGAAGTACTGTGATACTGCCATGCTTTTGCACATTTACCATGGTATCCTGTACATGTACAGGGAAGGCCTTCTGTCTGATTGTCTGCTAATACACAAAATAAAAAACATGATTTACATGAAGCGTGCGGAGACTGAACCCAAGCAGAACTCCGCTCCGCTCCGCCGTCAGTCCGAGATCCGAGTTTAATATCCGCTCGGAGCGAGGCGATCCGGTCCAGATAAACATGGAAGCTCAATCATCACAGATACTGTAAAAACTGTAATATTCTGAAATATTATTCAACTTTCTATGTCGGGGCAAGTCTTTACTTATACAGCGCTTTTTATAATACCGAGTGTTTCAAAGCAGCTTTACGGAGATAACAGGGAAATAATGCGGTTGCCAGAAATTTACCGTAAAAATACGGTTGCAACATTTCAGGTTTTAGAGACTTAATCAAAATTTACAGTAAAAAAAACTTATTTCATTATCTGATATAGTGTTCATTTACTGAAATACTGAAATCTGTTTTGTACCATTGTAATACACTGACATCCACCAATCACAGCAGAGATGAGAGTCACATGGCCAATCACAGCAGAGATGAGAGTCACATGACCAATCACAGCAGAGATGAGAGTCACATGGCCAATCACAGCAGAGATGAGAGTCACATGACCAATCACAGCAGAGATGAGAGTCACATGACCAATCACAGCAGAGATGAGAGTCACATGACCAATCACAGCAGAGATGAGTCACATGACCAATCACAGCAGAGATGAGAGTCACATGACCAATCACAGCAGAGATGAGAGTCACATGACCAATCACAGCAGAGATGAGTCACATGACCAATCACAGCAGAGATGAGAGTCACATGACCAATCACAGCAGAGATGAGTCACATGACCAATCACAGCAGAGGAGCAGAGATGAGAGTCACATGACCAATCACAGCAGAGATGAGAGTCACATGACCAATCACAGCAGAGATGAGAGTCACATGACCAATCACAGCAGAGATGAGAGTCACTAGACCAATCACAGCAGAGATGAGAGTCACATGACCAATCACAGCAGAGATGAGAGTCACATGACCAATCACAGCAGAGATGAGAGTCACATGACCAATCACAGCAGAGATGAGAGTCACATGACCAATCACAGCAGAGATGAGAGTCACTAGACCAATCACAACTCATCACAAGCAGCTTCTCCACATGCGGAGAAAGATAATACTGATATATAGAAGCCACACACACACACACACACACACACACACTGAACACCATCATAGTAACACACAATGCAATACACATTAATTTAACAACATTAAATGTAACACAAAACCCTAAAGTACGTAACTGATTAGAAAAAACTAGCCTATAGTTTTTTCAACGAAAATACAACAAATGTGAAGAGTCACGCCGGGAATTGTGGGAATGTCACGATTTTTCACTGTAAATTATACAAATGTTCTTTTTCACGTCCATAAACTGTACATTGAACGGTATTTTGCTGTAAAATATCACAGTTATTCACTGTATATAGTGCAGAAACGTTACGTTTTTTACCGTTAAAATCATGATGCATGATTACAGCGCAGTCTTCGTGTCACATGACCCTTCAGAAATCATTCTATGCTGATTTGATGCTCAAGAAACATTTATGATTATCATCAGTGCTGGAGTGTGTGTCATATGTGTGTGTGAACAGTCAGCTGTGACCCACACACACTCTCACACACACGTTTGTCCTGTAGTGTGTATCAGGTGGTGGTGGAGGAGGAGCGTCCCCGTCGTTCCCAGAGAGCCGCTGAGATCCTGCGCTGTTATCCCATTCCCGTCCACTTCCAGAACTCCTCCGGTCTGAACTCCCAGTACTACTTCAGCGCAGAGTTCCCGTCGGCCCGGATCCAGGCGCCGATGCCCTTCACCGTCGGGGACAACCGGACCTACAGCGGCTACTGGAACCTCCCGCTGCTCCCGCACAAGAGCTACAGCGTCTACTACCAGGCCGTCAGCTCAGCCAATGGGGTGAGAGCACACAAACACATGACATCACGAGTCTCAGGCGTCAGCTCAGCCAATGGGGTGAGAGCACACGAACACATGACGTCACGAGTCTCAGGCGTCAGCTCGGCCAATGGGGTGAGAGCACACGAACACATGACGTCACGAGTCTCAGGCGTCAGCTCAGCCAATGGGGTGAGAGCACACGAACACATGACATCACGAGTCTCAGGCGTCAGCTCGGCCAATGGGGTGAGAGCACACGAACACATGACGTCACGAGTCTCAGGCGTCAGCTCAGCCAATGGGGTGAGAGCACACGAACAGATGACATCACGAGTCTCAGGCGTCAGCTCAGCCAATGGGGTGAGAGCACACGAACACATGACGTCACGAGTCTCAGGCGTCAGCTCAGCCAATGGGGTGAGAGCACACGAACACATGACATCACGAGTCTCAGGCGTCAGCTCAGCCAATCGGGTGAGAGCACACGAACACATGACATCACGAGTCTCAGGCGTCAGCGCAACCAATGGGGTGAGAGCACACGAACACATGACATCACGAGTCTCAGGCGTCAGCTCAGCCAATGGGGTGAGAGCACACGAACACATGACATCACGAGTCTCAGGCGTCAGCTCAGCCAATGGGGTGAGAGCACACGAACACATGACATCACGAGTCTCAGGCGTCAGCGAACACATGACATCACGAGTCTCAGGCGTCAGCTCGGCCAATGGGGTGAGAGCACACGAACACATGACATCACGAGTCTCAGGCGTCAGCTCAGCCAATGGGGTGAGAGCACACGAACACATGACGTCACGAGTCTCAGGCGTCAGCTCAACCAATGGGGTGAGAGCACACGAACACATGACATCACGAGTCTCAGGCGTCAGCTCAGCCAATGGGGTGAGAGCACACGAACACATGACATCCCGAGTCTCAGGCGTCAGCTCAGCCAATGAGGTGAGAGCACACGAACACATGACATCACGAGTCTCAGGCGTCAGCTCAGCCAATGGGGTGAGAGCACACGAACACATGACATCACGAGTCTCAGGCGTCAGCTCAGCCAATGGGGTCAGAGCACACGAACACATGACATCACGAGTCTCAGGCGTCAGCTCAGCCAATGGGGTGAGAGCACACAAACACATGACATCACGAGTCTCAGGCGTCAGCTCAGCCAATGGGGTGAGAGCACACAAACACATGACGTCACGAGTCTCAGGCGTCAGCTCAGCCAATGGGGTGAGAGCACACGAACACATGACATCACGAGTCTCAGGCGTCAGCTTGGCCAATGGGGTGAGAGCACACAAACACATGACATCACAAGTCTCAGGCCGTCAGCTCGGCCAATGGGGTGAGAGCACACGAACACATGACATCACGAGTCTCAGGCGTCAGCTCAGCCAATGGGGTGAGAGCACACGAACACATGACATCACGAGTCTCAGGCGTCAGCTCAGCCAATGGGGTGAGAGCACACAAACACATGACGTCACGAGTCTCAGGCGTCAGCTCAGCCAATGGGGTGAGAGCACACGAACACATGACATCACGAGTCTCAGGCGTCAGCTCAGCCAATGGGGTGAGAGCACACAAACACATGACATCACAAGTCTCAGGCCGTCAGCTCGGCCAATGGGGTGAGAGCACACGAACACATGACATCACGAGTCTCAGGCGTCAGCTCAGCCAATGGGGTGAGAGCGCACGAACACATGACATTACGAGTCTCAGGCGTCAGCTCAGCCAATGGGGTGAGAGCACACGAACACATGACATCACGAGTCTCAGGCGTCAGCTCAGCCAATGGGGTGAGAGCACACGAACACATGACATCACGAGTCTCAGGCGTCAGCTCAGCCAATGGGGTGAGAGCACACGAACACATGACGTCACGAGTCTCAGGCGTCAGCTCAGCCAATGGGGTGAGAGCACACAAACACATGACATCACAAGTCTCAGGCGTCAGCTCAGCCAATGGGGTGAGAGCACACGAACACATGACATCACGAGTCTCAGGCGTCAGCTCAGCCAATGGGGTGAGAGCACACGAACACATGACATCACGAGTCTCAGGCGTCAGCTCAGCCAATGGGGTGAGAGCACACGAACACATGACGTCACGAGTCTCAGGCGTCAGCTCAGCCAATGGGGTGAGAGCACACGAACACATGACATCACGAGTCACCTTTCAAATCAAACAAGAGTTTTGATCCTGGCTTTATCTGACGTTCAGATTTCTGTTCTGTATGCAAATGAGTGCATATTTAAGTAGACAATGGCTCATTAGCATATTTAAACGTGTAATACGAAACACTAGTGCACTGATTAATCAGCTGGGGATATTGATTAGTTATTTTCGTCACACATGTCCATGAGTGTTCAGCGAGTCTAAAGGTCTGACGGAGAAAAGCCGCTAACGAGAGAAACTGTAATTAGCAGCCGGCGGACCGCGAGTCGTTTAAACGCTGTCAGGTTCTGCCCTTTGCGATGGAAGCCGACTGCATGTTTTATTGTTATTTATCGGATACAAGAGTGAGTTCAGATTAAAGTACCGAGTGAAGAGCCGTGGTCAGCTGAAGTCTCCTCCTCACTCGTGTGTGTGTGTGTGTGTGTGTGTGTGTGTGTGTGTGTGTGTGTGTGTGTGTGTGTGTGTGTGTGTGGAGAGTGTGTGTGTGTGTGTGTGTGCGTGTGTGTGTGTGTGTGTGTGTGCCGGAGTGTGTGTGTGTGTGTGTGTGTGTGTGCGTGCCGGAGTGTGTGTGTGTGTGTGTGAGTGTGTGTGTGTGTGTGTGTGTGGGGGAGTGTGTGAGTGTGTGTGTGTGTGTGTGTGTGTGTGTGTGTGTGGGGGAGTGTGTGTGTGTGTGTGTGTGTGTGTGGGAGAGTGTGTGTGGGAGAGTGTGTGTGTGTGTGTGTGTGTGTGTGTGTGGTATTTGCGCTGGTTCCCGCTGGTCTCCAGTAAGGTCAGGTACACGTGTTCAGAAAGAGGCTTATTAGAGAAAACATCCTTCACCCCGAGTTTCCTCAAATCAAACTTCTCGTGGCCTTTCAGTGTTTATCAGCGGTCGCAGTGAGAAGCGTCCACACACACACACACACACACACACACACTCACACACTCCCTCACAGACTCCTGCGCTGGAATAAAGAATGGTCTTTTCATTAGGGTCAATTAGCATATAAAAAAGAGAGATGGCTGATAATTCTAATTTCCAATTAGCGTGGAGTGTTAATAATGCGTCCGTGAACATCTAATGTTCCTCACTTCAGTCGCACCGCTGCATGCGCTCGCATTAATCACACACTCACACACACACACACACACACACACACACACACACACACTCGCATTAATCACGCACACGCAGTGAGCACAGCTCCTCTATAAGGTGTTGTGATGCAGTGCTTCATGGTTCCTCTCGTGATGGTCATACACGACTAAAGTATAAAGTAAGAACATAAGTCTTTGCAGTGCAGGTTTTTTGTTGAGTTGAGGTTTATTATTTGAGCGTTTACTGGTAAACATCATGATTATTTGATACGGCAGATGTTCACTGTATGGATTTAATATCAGTAAATCATTTCTCATTTGCTCAATCAGCAGAACTTGTTCCTGATGCTCCAGATAAACACAGGAACGGCAGATAATCACGCAGGCTTGTTTCCAGACAGTCATTCTTGAATTAAGTTCATTTGTTTGTCATTTGTTCTCGTGTGTAAATCTCAGAAAAGCTCAGAAAAGCTCTCACAATGGAGCAAAAAAATTAACTTCATTTCAGAAATATTCCCTGATCTCATGCAAGTTAATTGATCTTGTTTTAATGACTCGTGTTTTTAGAGGAAAACGAGACAAATATACTATGAGGATTTTGAGGAAATTTTGAAGAAAATGCTCTGAATGTGTTTGAGTCTGAAGGGTCTGTGGATCATCATGTTCATATTCACTAATCTAATGTCTCTCCCCCCCCCCCCCCTCCCTCTCTCTCCCCCCCCCCCTCTCTCTCCCCCCCCTCTCTCTCTCTCCCCCCCCCCCCCCTCTCTCTCTCTCCCCCCCCCTCCCCCCCCCCCCTCCCCCCCCCCCTCCCCCCCCCCCCCCCCCCCTCTCTCTCTCTCTCTCTCTCTCTCTCTCAGGAAACTAAGATCGATTGTGTTCGTGTGGCCACTAAAGGTGGGTCTGTGTGAGAGTAATCGAGTGACTGATTGAAACATGTTCCCTAAATGATTCCAGCATGTCTGCGGGAATGAATGAAAAACTAGCTGAGCACTCACACACACACACACACAAGCATCTAGCGCCCTGGCTCCGAGTCCTGCAGCATGACTGATCTGGCCACATTAGTGGGGACCTTGGGAACATAGCCTGGTCTAGGATGAAGGAACGCTTTAACCCTGCGAGGTGCCACTGACAGTGCTTGCAAATCTCATATCCTTTTAAGAGAAGTGATAGTGAGGAGGAACAAAGCTTTCAAGGTCAGAAACTTGTCCGGAACCTCGAAGGGAGCCAGGGAAAGGCCTTGCAGGACCATGGCCAGATGTGGGCACCTCAGAGCACCGAGGAGGATCCAGACACCAACGTGTCTTTACCCAAAAGACTGTGGTAAGCGCCTATGGCCACCACATAAACCGTTAAACTCCAGCACTGGACCAACTGGGCAGTTAACAGGGTCCAGCTGACGATCACTACTCCATGATGTGAAGACTCTCCACTTCAGGGCATAAAGTTTCCTGGTGGAGGGAGCTCTGGAGTGTAGAACGGTCTCGGTTGAGAGGTCAACGCCTCAGAGGCCAAGCCCGCCGGC
Source organism: Phoxinus phoxinus (assembly GCF_949152265.1). Classification (NCBI taxonomy): domain Eukaryota; kingdom Metazoa; phylum Chordata; class Actinopteri; order Cypriniformes; family Leuciscidae; genus Phoxinus; species Phoxinus phoxinus. The sequence continues at coordinate 459,499 of NC_136899.1, read as the reverse complement.
TCCACAGTTCTGGACAGGGTGGAACGATCGAGCCCTCGGCTTGGGACAGAAGGTCCCTCCTAACCCTAACCCTAACCGACACTCGATCGGGGAACCACACTCGGCCCCGGCCACTGCGGGGCTAATAGAAGTAAAATGTTAAATGGACTGCATTTATATAGCGCTTTCACAGACCCAATGGCCACCAAAGCGCTTTACACATTGCCTCACATTCACACACCGACGGCGGTGTCAGCCATGCAAGGCCCATCCAGCTCGTCGGGAGCAGCTGGGGTTCGGTGTCTTGCTCATGGACACCTCGACACTTGGTCAGGTGGAACCGGGGATTGAACCACCAACCTTCCGATTTACAACCTACATGAACCACTGAGCCACTGCCGCCCCAAGTAGGCGAAATCTGGTCCTGGCGAACTCTTTCCAGAACTCCCGGGACCAGAGCGATCTCCCGGGTTCCTGAGGTCTGTGTGGACGAGCACATGATGGCCCCTGAGGTCTGTGTGGACGAGCACATGATGGCCCCTGAGGTCTGTGTGGACGAGCACATGATGGCCCCTGAGGTCTGTGTGGACGAGCACATGATGGCCCCTGAGGTCTGTGTGGACGAGCACATGATGGCCCCTGAGGTCTGTGTGGACGAGCACATGATGGCCCCTGAGGTCTGTGCGGACGAGCACCTGATGGCCCCTGAGGTCTGTGTGGACGAGCACATGATGGCCCCTGAGGTCTGTGTGGACGAGCACATGATGGCCCCTGAGGTCTGTGTGGACGAGCACATGATGACCCCTGAGGTCTGTGTGGACGAGCACATGATGGCCCCTGAGGTCTGTGCGAACCAGCACATGATGGCCCCTGAGGTCTGTGTGGACGAGCACATGATGGCTCCTGAGGTCTGTGTGGACGAGCACATGATGGCCCCTGAGGTCTGTGCGGACGAGCACATGATGGCCCCTGAGGTCTGTGCGGACGAGCACATGATGGCCCCTGAGGTCTGTGTGGATGAGCACATGATGACCCCTGAGGTCTGTGTGGACGAGCACATGATGGCCCCTGAGGTCTGTGCGAACCAGCACATGATGGCCCCTGAGGTCTGTGTGGACGAGCACATGATGGCCCCTGAGGTCTGTGCGGACGAGCACATGATGGCCCCTGAGGTCTGTGCTGACGAGCACATGATGGCCCCTGAGGTCTGTGCGGACGAGCACATGATGGCCCCTGAGGTCTGTGCGGACGAGCACATGATGGCCCCTGAGGTCTGTGTGGACGAGCACATGATGGCCCTCGAGGTCTGTGTGGACGAGCACATGATGGCCCCTGAGGTCTGTGTGGACGAGCACATGATGGCCCCTGAGGTCTGTGTGGACGAGCACCTGATGGCCCCTGAGGTCTGTGTGGACGAGCACATGATGGCCCCTGAGGTCTGTGTGGACGAGCACATGATGGCCCCTGAGGTCTGTGTGGACGAGCACATGATGGCCCCTGAGGTCTGTGTGGACGAGCACATGATGGCCCCTGAGGTCTGTGTGGACGAGCACATGATGACCCCTGAGGTCTGTGTGGACGAGCACATGATGGCCCCTGAGGTCTGTGCGAACCAGCACATGATGGCCCCTGAGGTCTGTGTGGACGAGCACATGATGGCTCCTGAGGTCTGTGTGGACGAGCACATGATGGCCCCTGAGGTCTGTGTGGACGAGCACATGATGGCCCCTGAGGTCTGTGTGGACGAGCACCTGATGGCCCCTGAGGTCTGTGCGAACCAGCACATGATGGCCCCTGAGGTCTCTGTGGACGAGCACATGATGGCCCTCGAGGTCTGTGTGGACGAGCACATGATGGCCCCTGAGGTCTGTGTGGACGAGCACATGATGGCCCCTGAGGTCTGTGTGGACGAGCACATGATGGCCCCTGAGGTCTGTGTGGACGAGCACCTGATGGCCCCTGAGGTCTGTGCGAACCAGCACATGATGGCCCCTGAGGTCTCTGTGGACGAGCACATGATGGCCCCTGAGGTCTGTGTGGACGAGCACATGATGGCCCCTGAGGTCTGTGTGGACGAGCACATGATGGCCCCTGAGGTCTGTGTGGACGAGCACATGATGGCCCCTGAGGTCTGTGTGGACGAGCACATGATGGCCCCTGAGGTCTGTGTGGACGAGCACATGATGGCCCCTGAGGTCTGTGTGGACGAGCACATGATGGCCCCTGAGGTCTGTGTGGACGAGCACATGATGGCCCCTGAGGTCTGTGCGAACCAGCACATGATGGCCCCTGAGGTCTGTGTGGACGAGCACATGATGGCCCCTGAGGTCTGTGTGGACGAGCACATGATGGCCCCTGAGGTCTGTGTGGACGAGCACATGATGACCCCTGAGGTCTGTGTGGACGAGCACATGATGGCCCCTGAGGTCTGTGCGAACCAGCACATGATGGCCCCTGAGGTCTGTGTGGACGAGCACATGATGGCTCCTGAGGTCTGTGTGGACGAGCACATGATGGCCCCTGAGGTCTGTGTGGACGAGCACATGATGGCCCCTGAGGTCTGTGTGGACGAGCACCTGATGGCCCCCGAGGTCTGTGCGAACCAGCACATGATGGCCCCTGAGGTCTCTGTG
>NC_136899.1:441887-446887 GCF_949152265.1 Phoxinus phoxinus | reverse complement strand
CTCTAGACTCCGCCCACACTCTAGGCTCCGCCCACACTCTAGGCTCTGCCCATCCTCTACACTCCGCCCACACTCTAGGCTCTGCCCATACTCTAGACTCCGCCCACACTCTAGACTCCACCCACACTATAGGCTCTGCCCACCCTCTAGACTCCGCCCACACTCTAGGCTCTCCCCACACCCTAGACTCTGCCCACACTCTAGGCTCTGCCCACACTCTAGACTCCGCCCACACTCTAGACTCCGCCCATACTCTAGGCTCTGCCCAAACTCTAGACTCCACCCACAATATCTAGACTCCGCCCACACACTAGGCTCTGCCCACACTCTAGGCTCCGCCCACACTCTAGACTCCACCCACACTCTAGGCTCTGCTTACACTCTAGACTCCGCCCACAATATCTAGACTCCGCCCACACTCTGGGCTCCGCCCACACTCTAGGCTCTGCCCACACTCTGGATTCAGCCCACACTCTAGGCTCCGCCCACACTCTAGGCTCTGCCCACACTCTAGACTCTGCCCACACTCTAGGCTCTGCCCACAATATCTAGACTCCGCCCACACACTAGGCTCTGCCCACACTCTAGGCTCCGCCCACACTCTAGACTCCACCCACACTCTAGGCTCTGCTTACACTCTAGACTCCGCCCACAATATCTAGACTCCGCCCACACTCTGGGCTCCGCCCACACTCTAGGCTCTGCCCACACTCTGGATTCAGCCCACACTCTAGGCTCCCCCCACACTCTAGGCTCTGCCCACACTCTAGACTCTGCCCACACTCTAGGCTCTGCCCACACCCTACACTCCGCCCACACTCTAGACTCCGCCCGCACTCGAGACTCCGCCTACACTCTAGACTCTACCCACACTCTAGACTCTGCCCACACTCTAGACTCCACCCACACTTGAGACTCCGCCCACACTCTAGACTCTGCCCACACTCTAGACTCCGCCCACACTCTAGGCTCTGCCCACACCCTACACTCCGCCCACTCTCTAGACTCCGCTCGTACTCGAGACTCCGCCCACACTATATGCTCTGCCCACACTCTAGACTCCGCCCACACTCTAGACTCCACCCACACTCTAGGCTCTGCCCACACTCTAGACTCTGCCCACACTCTAGACTCCGCCCACACTCTAGACTCCACCCACACTCTAGGCTCTGCCCACACTATTGACTCTGCCCACACTCTAGACTCCGCCCACACTCTAGGCTCCGCCCACACTCTAGGCTCTGCCCATCCTCTACACTCCGCCCACACTCTAGGCTCTGCCCATACTCTAGACTCCACCCACACTATAGGCTCTGCCCACCCTCTAGACTCTGCCCAAACTCTAGACTCCACCCACAATATCTAGACTCCGCCCACACACTAGGCTCTGCCCACACTCTAGGCTCCGCCCACACTCTAGACTCCACCCACACTCTAGGCTCTGCTTACACTCTAGACTCCGCCCACAATATCTAGACTCCGCCCACACTCTGGGCTCCGCCCACACTCTAGGCTCTGCCCACACTCTGGATTCAGCCCACACTCTAGGCTCCGCCCACACTCTAGACTCCGCCCACACTCTAGGCTCCGCCCACACTCTGGATTCCACCCACACATTCTGGGCTCCGCCCACACTATAGACTCCACCCACACTCTAGGCTCCGCCCTCACGCTAGGCTCTGCCCACACTCTAGACTCCGCCCACAGCCCCGCCTCTCTCTCTCACACACACACACACACAGTCACTGCAGGCACTCGTCACTTGTGTCACCATATCAGGTTTTGCTCATTTTTCTATATTTTCAGACATTAATATTTTTACTTTTTCTTTCCTTCCATTTCCATCCCCCCTCCCTCCACCCACTCGGCAGAAGATCCTATCACTCCTACACTTACTACCTGTAAGTAACCACTTTGTGAAACTAGTGTCAGTGCTTTCTCTTCCACGCCTCGCTTGATATTCCATGCATGATTCCCAGTGTCTTTCCTCCTCTCTTCAAACCGAGCCTGAGATCCGGTTCATCCCGAGCCTTTTCCAGCCCGCCTGAGACGCTTTAATGACGGACGATAAATCCCAATCCCGGCTTTCATCAAATCATTGATCAGAGCAAATTCACTTTCGGGCTGTGGTTTGAAGAGAGGATCTGATCACTCACTGATTCCCTGATTCCCTTAGAGTTACACAAACATCATTACGAGTAGCAGGAGTCCAGGTTTCCCAGTTTACCCAGTTGCTCTCGAAGGGAAAGGGAAATCTGGGATCCTTCCATCGGAATGAACTGATGACTTTCTGTTCATTTCCCTCCATGTTTGATCAGTTTCGTTCGTTTATGCATGAGTGTTGAGCGCATGTTAGTCATCATCATGTGTTTTACACACACACACACACACACACACACACACACACACACACACACGCACACACGCACGCACGCACGCACGCACGCACGCACGCACGCACGCACGCACACACATACACACACACAAACACACACACACACACTCTCTCTCTCTCTCTCTCTCTCTCTCTCACACACACACACACACTCACTCGCACACACACACACACACACACACACACACACACACACACACACACACACACTCACACTCACTCACACACACTCACTCACACACACACACACACACACACTCTCTCTCTCTCTCACACACACACACACACACACACACACTCGCACACTCTCACACACACACACTCGCACACTCTCACACACACACACTCGCACACTCTCTCTCTCACACACACACATACACATACACACACTCAGTCGATTTTATTGGATAGTTAACTTTTGGATGTTACATTTTTATTTAATAACTTGATCCACGATTTGATCGCTGCATGTCATTCATGAGATACAAAGTATCAAATCAAGTGTCATTTATCTGAAATAAAGACACATCTTACAGTGAAAAGCTTCGCCAGACAGAATAACACAGTAGATGTGCAGTTCCACACTCGCCCTGATGAAGATCATGTACAGTTCCGACTGAAGGGAACAGATCCGTCGTGGCTTTATTTCATACAGGTTTATATGAGTTATGTTTAGCATTATGTGTTGATGAAACGTGGAATATTTGCATCACTCACTGATAACACTTTACTATAGTTAACATTAACTAACAGTGAGCAATACATGTGTTGCCGTTTTTGTTCATCTTGATATGAAGTGTTCATAGTTAGTGCAGCTCCACATGAGCAGTCATGAGCAGTCATGAGCAGTCATGAGCAGTCATGAGCAGTCATGAGCAGTCATGAGCAGTCATGAGCAGTAATGAGCAGTCATGAGCAGTCATGAGCAGTAATGAGCAGTCATGAGCAGTCATGAGCAGTCATGAGCAGTCATGAGCAGTTATGAGCAGTTATGATCAGTCATGAGCAGTAATGAGCCGTTATGAGCAGTCATGAGCCGTCATGAGCAGTCATGAGCAGTTATGAGCAGTTATGATCAGTAATGAGCAGTCATGAGCAGTTATGAGCCGTTATGAGCAGTCATGAGCAGTAATGAGCAGTCATGAGCAGTCATGAGCAGTAATGAGCAGTCATGAGCAGTCATGAGCAGTCATGAGCAGTTATGAGCAGTTATGATCAGTAATGAGCAGTCATGAGCAGTTATGAGCCGTTATGAGTAGTCATGAGCAGTAATGAGCAGTCATGAGCAGTCATGAGCAGTAATGAGCAGTCATGAGCAGTCATGAGCAGTTATGAGCAGTTATGAGCAATCATGAGCCGTTATGAGCAGTTATGAGCAGTAATGAGCAGTCATGAGCCGTTATGAGCAGTCATGAGCAGTAATGAGCAGTCATGAGCCGTCATGAGCAGTTATGAGCCGTTATGAGCAGTAATGAGCAGTCATGAGCAGTAATGAGCAGTCATGAGCAGTCATGAGCAGTAATGAGCAGTCATGAGCCGTTATGAGCAGTAATGAGCAGTCAGGAGCAGTCATGAGCAGTCATGAGCAGTTATGAGCAGTTATGAGCAGTCATGAGCAGTTGTGAGCAGTTATGATCAGTTATGAGCAGATATGAACAGTAATGAGCTGTTATGAGCAGTCATGAGCAGTTGTGAGCAGTTATGAGCTGTTATGAGCAGTAATGAGCAGTTGTGAGCAGTTATGATCAGTTATGAGCAGATATGAACAGTAATGAGCTGTTATGAGCTGTTATGAGCAGTAATGAGCAATTATGAGCAGTTATGAGCAGTAATGAGCAGTTGTGAGCAGTCATGAGCAGTAATGAGCAATTATCAGTTATGAGCAGTTGTGAGCAGTTATGAGCAGTAATGAGCAATTATCAGTTATGAGCAGTAATGAGCAATTATCAGTTATGAGCAGTAATGAGCAATTATCAGTTATGAGCAGTTGTGAGCAGTTATGAGCAGTAATGAGCAATTATGAGCAGTTATGATCAGTTATGAGCAGTAATGAGCAATTATGAGCAGTTATGATCAGTTATGAGCAGTAATGAGCAATTATCAGTAATGAGCAGTTGTGAGCAGTTATGAGCAGTAATGAGCAGTCATGAGCAGTTATGATCAGTTATGATCAGTTATGAGCAGATATGAACAGTAATGAGCTGTTATGAGCTGTTATGAGCAGTAATGAGCAATTATGAGCAGTTATGAGCAGTAATGAGCAGTAATGAGCAATTATCAGTTATGAGCAGTTGTGAGCAGTTATGAGCAGTAATGAGCAATTATCAGTTATGAGCAGTTATGAGCAGTTATGAGCTGTTATGAGCAGTTATGATCAGTAATGAGCAGTTATGAGCAGTAATGAGATGTTATGAGCAGTTATGATCAGTAATGAGCAGTTATGAGCAGTTATGAGCAGTTATGAGCTGTTATGAGCAGTAATGAGCAGTTATGAGCAGTTATGAGCAGTTATGATCAGTAATGAGCAGTTATGAGCAGTTATGAGCAGTTATGAGCAGTTAAGAGCAGTTATGAGCAGTTATGAGCAGTTATGAGCAGTAATGAG
>NC_136899.1:424387-436887 GCF_949152265.1 Phoxinus phoxinus | reverse complement strand
GTGACTAGTAAAGATCTTGCCTTAGTAACTCCACTAATAAACAACATTACGGTCTCAAAATCAAATGACACATTTCCTACTCCACTTATTTCCCTAAACTTGTTGTTTTTAAGCCGGCATATTTGTGTTCATCTTTAAATGTAAGCAGGCAGACAGCAGTCCTCATTCAGATCAGTGCAGTCAACTCTATAATATTCCTCAATATCCAGTGTGTTGTATAAGGCGAGCATGAACACAGATAATGAGTGTGCACAACAGTGAGTGAATAACCAGCGCAGTGTCTTGGGTTATTACTGTCATCTCAGACGAGTGTTAGCGCTCGGGTCCCGCGTGAGAGCGGCTCTTCACATTAGCGTCCGCATCAGTGTCAGCCAAACGCCTAGATGTAAATCTGCAGACGCTTCCTCTGTTGTTCGGGACAGAGACTCGGGATCGATCTCCACGGGGGCTTTTACTTACGCTTCTCTGCTGCACAAACTTGTGTTTAAAAGAGCCTTTTTTCCAGGGCGATCAGCGCAGACTCGCTCTATCTGCAGGGGTTCAGGTTAAACTTCAGATGGATGTGTTTACGCCTGGAAAAATGGAGAGGAAAGAGAGAGAAATGTCTCGGGTTATGTTTGAAAGAAATAAAGCGAGAAAATAGAAATGGAAAGGTCTGAGGATTGAGTCTGCAGGGACAGTGACTAAAGTAGCCCAGCGGCGTTAGATATGCATGAGCGCTGAATCATCGAGTGTGTGTGTGTGTGTGTGTCGAGAGAAGCGCAGCGGGAAGGTGTTTGTGTTCTCCGCCGTGTCCTTCCTTCTGTCCTACGATGACTGGAGGCCATTCCTGAAGAATAAAACACAGATTATCTGCTAAAACTTTCTTTTTTTAACCTGAAGCTCCGTCTCCATATAAAGCTGAACTGCGTGGAGTTCATGGACAGGAGTGTTGTTGAAACGGTTGTTTAAAGACTGAAAAACTTGGGGTAGAAACTATCTGCACTATTTACACAAATAACTTCAAAGAAATGGCAACTAACATTGAATAACAATTTGTTAACAAACAACATTATTCAATGAGCTCATTGTTTCTGCCTTAAATTGTCATTGTTTAAATGAATACATGTTTAGCTAACTGTGATTTGTATATGTATATTTCTGAAATACATAACTTAGACAGTTTCCTCTGATAATAACAGAACACTGTACACTGTAATGTGGACTAACCCTAACTCTGCTTTGAAACGATGTTTATTGTAAAAGCGCTATACAAATAAATGTGAATTAAATTAAACGTGAAATTGGAAGCAGAAAGACTGATCAGTGTCATCAGTTCTCCTCTATATCAGTGTCAGTGTTCCTGAACTCCTGAAACGCCTCCACTGTAGTCTCGAGTTTCTTCGGGAACGAACACGCCACAATATTCCTCATTATAATAATGAATGCGCAGAATAAAGGGGCGGAGCCTGGTTGAGTTAGTTAGTAGTGTGTTAAACTGGCGGTTATGGTAAGGGGCGGGGCATTTCCCAAACACACTCGAAGCGCTCGACCAATCACAACACACTGCTCCAGCCGACCAATCAGAGCACAGTGTGCTTTTCAGAAGGAGGGGCTTCATAGAGACAGGAAGTAAACAGAGCGTTACTGACAGACTGGGAAGAGAGGAGCCGCAACAATGGAGAATATGAGGAGAATAATCAACATTCATGATCTTTTTTTCATTTATTTATTAATTGTATATTCATTTCCTCGCTTTTCCTGCATGTGCTGCCACATTGATTGGGTTCTGGCTCCTTTTTTTGTCATTTATTGAACCTCGGTAACACAATTCCACATTTATTTCCCATTTTCTCTCGGTTCACTCTTACTTTGACTGCGAGACTGATGTTTGAAGGAAATAGGCTGTTGCCGGCGTTCGGGAAGCGGTTCAATCTCTCTCAGTCCCAGATGCATAAGCGACAGAGACAGTCTGAACATGTCGGATGAGGAATCGGCTTCTCCTGCTGTCAGGCTTCAGCGCCGAGACGCCATGAAATAACCATGATGTGTCCCGACTCAGTGTTCCTTTGTAATGGAAAATATGACGGATACAAACCACTCTGAGACCAAGAACAGTTGTAGACAAGTATCTGACAAAATATAGACACAACCCCAGCAAATACTGGATGACATGAGTTAGGAAAGCCATGAGTGATGAGTCTGTCAGCAGCGTTTGCATCATAAACAGATTATCTGACACCTCGTCTCTCCCCGAACTATACATGCAACTCAATAAACATTTATTAGTGTAGCGCTTTCACAACACACTTCGTTTCAGAGCAGCTTTACAGAAAATGCACGAGTCTACATTACAGTTTACAGTGATCAGTTATCAGAGGAAACTGAGTTATGCATTTCAGGAATGTACAAAATCACAGTTAGCTAAAAATGTATTAAACAATTCAATAATTTATTTAAACAGTATTAATTTAAGGCAGAAACAATGAGGTAATTGAAGTAATGAATACTATAAATCATAATCACTGTGATTTATTAGTAGTGTTTAACTCATGGATCACTAGTAGTCGTGTTGATAGTTATGCGATCAAACCTCTCACACTAAATATTACGCTTCAGTGTGTCAGATGTGGACAGCAAGTCCCCCTGAAGTCTATCATTTCATCTCTTAAAACTCATCTCTGAATGACTGCTAAATGACGCTTCCCCATCTCTGATCACCAAAATTACATATTTCAACTTTTTTTTCCTTCTTCACACCTTAAAATATCTTGAATGTAACTTGACACCCTTGCCTCATTTAGTATGCGCGGTTCTATGAATATGCAAATGAGCCCCGCCTCCACTCACTCACTCACTCAGAGATCCACTGGTGGACGATCACACGTTGATCTGATTGGTCAAGGTAGTGTGTGACGTCAGAAACACCAGCGATTTCACACCGTGTTTTTGAGACTGTCTTTGGTTCACTGCAGTTTTAAGCAGAAAATACTCAGCAATGCTGTCCACTTATGAACTTACACATGTGTGTGTGTTAAAGCAGATTAATAACACCACATACACACATAAACTACATTAACAGCTGGATTTACACCACAGGGGGAGTTATTTGTTGTTTGGTTTTTCAGTTCTGCAGCACAGATCCCAGTATCGCTGTGTGTAATGTGATGTAGATGTTTCTGATATGAGTGTGGGACTAGTTTTCACTGGTGAGGGTTAGCAGACGCGCTCTCCATACGCCGTTTAAAGCCACACTTTAGATGACAACATCCATTAAGTTTGACTGGTGTGGCAGGCGATTAGAAGGAACCGGTGAAGTGATTAGCGTCCCGTTGGGCAGAGACGTTGAGCGGAACACCATATGGAACCGCGCTGAATAAACAAGACGGATCCGCGACGGGGAGCTTTGTTAGCGTGTTAGCACGGGGTCAAAGGTCAGCTGATGCTTTTCATCCGCTGTCATTGAGTTAAAAACATCACAGATTCCCCCCAAAAAACATGCAGTTCATCATTACATGCGATGAAATCATCAAGTTTTATGCATGGTGTTGTAAGCTCACCGTAATTACACAAATATCCTATGACAGTTATGAGTTATGTGCACATGACTGCACAGCTGTTTGCATTTGAGCATTGAAAATATATATATGAACACGTGCCATTATGAATAATTAAGAGAGGCGTCCTCTCATTGGATAAGGACACGCAGTCTCATGAATAATTTATGAGACTGATGTGCTATTGGTGTAAGAAAGCATTCTGTGACGTCAACAAGATTACAGAAATTATCCTGTTTTCTCCTACAGTTCAAATAAACAGATGCTAACGTTGTTGTTTGTGATGTACAACACACACACACACACACACACCTGTGTTTCAGCAGTAGTTTGTGATGTACAACACACACACACACCTGTGTTTCAGCAGTTTGTGTAGTTTAGCCTTTACATTCGGCACGAAAGAGAAGAAGCGCTGGTGTTTTCTCCTCTATCGTGTCGAATATCTGAGAGAAACGCTCCCGGAACCAGAACACATGTGGGCGGGGCTTGATTGTGTCTGTGGGGAACTGATTGGATGGTTGTGGTTTGCTATTGGCTGATCTCATGTGAGTGACAGGTTGCCCCGCCCACATCATCACAGAAGAGAAGAGATGAAGTTATTCTGATTCAAGATTACCAGAAACATGAATTTAACACAATAGTGGGAAATCATTTAGAATAAACGCTCCAATATTCTATTTCAAGGATTGTTTTGATTTCCTGCTGACTTTAAATCATTGAGCTGATGGAGTGACACACACACGCAGTGTTCACCCTCCGCTCTTCTTCATCATCATCATCTTCAGGGAATGCGTCTGTAACCCGAGTGTGTGTTCTGGAGTCATCAGTGTTCCTCGAGTGTGTGTTCTGGTGTCATCAGAGTTCCACGAGTGTGTGTTCTGTTCCCCGAGTGTGTGTTCTGGAGTCATCAGTGTTCCACGAGTGTGTGTTCTGGTGTCATCAGAGTTCCACGAGTGTGTGTTCTGGAGTCATCAGTGTTCCTCGAGTGTGTGTTCTGGTGTCATCAGAGTTCCACGAGTGTGTGTTCTGGAGTCATCAGTGTTCCTCGAGTGTGTGTTCTGGTGTCATCAGAGTTCCACGAGTGTGTGTTCTGTTCCCCGAGTGTGTGTTCTGGAGTCATCAGTGTTCCACAAGTGTGTGTTCTGTTCATCGAGTGTGTGTTCTGGAGTCATCAGTGTTCCACAAGTGTGTGTTCTGGAGTCATCAGTGTTCCACGAGTGTGTGTTCTGGAGTCATCAGTGTTCCACGAGTGTGTGTTCTGGAGTCATCAGTGTTCCACGAGTGTGTGTTCTGTTCCCCGAGTGTGTGTTCTGGAGTCATCAGTGTTCCACGAGTGTGTGTTCTGTTCCCCGAGTGTGTGTTCTGGAGTCATCAGTGTTCCACAAGTGTGTGTTCTGGAGTCATCAGTGTTCCACGAGTGTGTGTTCTGTTCATCGAGTGTGTGTTCTGGAGTCATCAGTGTTCCACGAGTGTGTGTTCTGCAGTCATCAGTGTTCCCCGAGTGTGTGTTCTGTTCCTCGAGTGTGTGTTCTGGAGTCATCAGTGTTCCCCGAGTGTGTGTTCTGTTCCCCGAGTGTGTGTTCTGGAGTCATCAGTGTTCCACGAGTGTGTGTTCTGTTCCCCGAGTGTGTGTTCTGGAGTCATCAGTGTTCCACGAGTGTGTGTTCTGGAGTCATCAGTGTTCCCCGAGTGTGTGTTCTGGAGTCATCAGTGTTCCACGAGTGTGTGTTCTGTTCCCCGAGTGTGTGTTCTGGAGTCATCAGTGTTCCACGAGTGTGTGTTCTGTTCCACGAGTGTGTGTTCTGGAGTCATCAGTGTTCCACGAGTGTGTGTTCTGTTCATCGAGTGTGTGTTCTGGAGTCATCAGTGTTCCACGAGTTTGTGTTCTGTTCATCGAGTGTGTGTTCTGGAGTCATCAGTGTTCCACGAGTGTGTGTTCTGGAGTCATCAGTGTTCCACGAGTGTGTGTTCTGTTCATCGAGTGTGTGTTCTGGAGTCATCAGTGTTCCACGAGTGTGTGTTCTGTTCATCGAGTGTGTGTTCTGCAGTCATCAGTGTTCCCCGAGTGTGTGTTCTGTTCCCCGAGTGTGTGTTCTGGAGTCATCAGTGTTCCACGAGTGTGTGTTCTGTTCATCGAGTGTGTGTTCTGCAGTCATCAGTGTTCCCCGAGTGTGTGTTCTGTTCCCCGAGTGTGTGTTCTGGAGTCATCAGTGTTCCACGAGTGTGTGTTCTGTTCCCCGAGTGTGTGTTCTGGAGTCATCAGTGTTCCACGAGTGTGTGTTCTGGAGTCATCAGTGTTCCCCGAGTGTGTGTTCTGGAGTCATCAGTGTTCCACGAGTGTGTGTTCTGTTCCCCGAGTGTGTGTTCTGGAGTCATCAGTGTTCCACGAGTGTGTGTTCTGTTCCACGAGTGTGTGTTCTGGAGTCATCAGTGTTCCACGAGTGTGTGTTCTGTTCCACGAGTGTGTGTTCTGGAGTCATCAGTGTTCCACGAGTGTGTGTTCTGGAGTCATCAGTGTTCCACGAGTGTATGTTCTGTTCATCGAGTGTGTGTTCTGGAGTCATCAGTGTTCCACGAGTGTGTGTTCTGTTCATCGAGTGTGTGTTCTGCAGTCATCAGTGTTCCACGAGTGTGTGTTCTGTTCCTCGAGTGTGTGTTCTGGAGTCATCAGTGTTCCACGAGTGTGTGTTCTGTTCATCGAGTGTGTGTTCTGGAGTCATCAGTGTTCCTCGAGTGTGTGTTCTGGAGTCATCAGTGTTCCCCGAGTGTGTGTTCTGTTCCCCGAGTGTGTGTTCTGGAGTCATCAGTGTTCCCCGAGTGTGTGTTCTGTTCCCCGAGTGTGTGTTCTGGAGTCATCAGTGTTCCACGAGTGTGTGTTCTGGAGTCATCAGTGTTCCCCGAGTGTGTGTTCTGTTCCCCGAGTGTGTGTTCTGCAGTCATCAGTGTTCCCCGAGTGTGTGTTCTGTTCATCGAGTGTGTGTTCTGTTCATCGAGTGTGTGTTCTGTTCATCGAGTGTGTGTTCTGGAGTCATCAGTGTTCCACGAGTGTGTGTTCTGTTCATCGAGTGTGTGTTCTGGAGTCATCAGTGTTCCACGAGTGTGTGTTCTGTTCATCGAGTGTGTGTTCTGGAGTCATCAGTGTTCCCCGAGTGTGTGTTCTGGAGTCATCAGTGTTCCACGAGTGTGTGTTCTGTTCATCGAGTGTGTGTTCTGGAGTCATCAGTGTTCCACGAGTGTGTGTTCTGTTCATCGAGTGTGTGTTCTGGAGTCATCAGTGTTCCCCGAGTGTGTGTTCTGTTCCCCGAGTGTGTGTTCTGGAGTCATCAGTGTTCCCCGAGTGTGTGTTCTGTTCCCCGAGTGTGTGTTCTGGAGTCATCAGTGTTCCACGAGTGTGTGTTCTGGAGTCATCAGTGTTCCACGAGTGTATGTTCTGTTCATCGAGTGTGTGTTCTGGAGTCATCAGTGTTCCACGAGTGTGTGTTCTGTTCATCGAGTGTGTGTTCTGGAGTCATCAGTGTTCCACGAGTGTGTGTTCTGTTCATCGAGTGTGTGTTCTGGAGTCATCAGTGTTCCCCGAGTGTGTGTTCTGTTCATCGAGTGTGTGTTCTGGAGTCATCAGTGTTCCCCGAGTGTGTGTTCTGGAGTCATCAGTGTTCCACGAGTGTGTGTTCTGGAGTCATCAGTGTTCCCCGAGTGTGTGTTCTGTTCCCCGAGTGTGTGTTCTGGAGTCATCAGTGTTCCACGAGTGTGTGTTCTGGAGTCATCAGTGTTCCACGAGTGTATGTTCTGTTCATCAAGTGTGTGTTCTGGAGTCATCAGTGTTCCACGAGTGTGTGTTCTGTTCATCGAGTGTGTGTTCTGCAGTCATCAGTGTTCCACGAGTGTGTGTTCTGTTCATCGAGTGTGTGTTCTGGAGTCATCAGTGTTCCACGAGTGTGTGTTCTGTTCATCGAGTGTGTGTTCTGGAGTCATCAGTGTTCCTCGAGTGTGTGTTCTGGAGTCATCAGTGTTCCCCGAGTGTGTGTTCTGTTCCCCGAGTGTGTGTTCTGGAGTCATCAGTGTTCCCCGAGTGTGTGTTCTGTTCCCCGAGTGTGTGTTCTGGAGTCATCAGTGTTCCACGAGTGTGTGTTCTGGAGTCATCAGTGTTCCACGAGTGTATGTTCTGTTCATCGAGTGTGTGTTCTGGAGTCATCAGTGTTCCTCGAGTGTGTGTTCTGGAGTCATCAGTGTTCCACGAGTGTGTGTTCTGTTCATCGAGTGTGTGTTCTGGAGTCATCAGTGTTCCCCGAGTGTGTGTTCTGTTCCCCGAGTGTGTGTTCTGGAGTCATCATTGTTCCCCGAGTGTGTGTTCTGTTCCCCGAGTGTGTGTTCTGCAGTCATCAGTGTTCCCCGAGTGTGTGTTCTGTTCCCCGAGTGTGTGTTCTGTTCCTCGAGTGTGTGTTCTGGAGTCATCAGTGTTCCCCGAGTGTGTGTTCTGTTCCCCGAGTGTGTGTTCTGTTCCCCGAGTGTGTGTTCTGGAGTCATCAGTGTTCCACGAGTGTGTGTTCTGCAGTCATCAGTGTTCCCCGAGTGTGTGTTCTGTTCATCGAGTGTGTGTTCTGTTCATCGAGTGTGTGTTCTGTTCATCGAGTGTGTGTTCTGGAGTCATCAGTGTTCCACGAGTGTGTGTTCTGGAGTCATCAGTGTTCCCCGAGTGTGTGTTCTGTTCCCCGAGAGTGTGTTCTGGAGTCATCAGTGTTCCCCGAGTGTGTGTTCTGTTCCCCGAGAGTGTGTTCTGGAGTCATCAGTGTTCCACGAGTGTGTGTTCTGTTCATCGAGTGTGTGTTCTGCAGTCATCAGTGTTCCCCGAGTGTGTGTTCTGGAGTCATCAGTGTTCATCGAGTGTGTGTTCTGCAGTCGTCAGTGTTCCCCGAGTGTGTGTTCTGGAGTCATCAGTGTTCCCCGAGTGTGTGTTCTGTTCACTGAGTGTGTGTTCTGGAGTCATCAGTGTTCCACGAGTGTGTGTGTTCTGTTCATCGAGTGTGTGTTCTGGAGTCATCAGTGTTCCACGAGTGTGTGTTCTGTTCATCGAGTGTGTGTTCTGGAGTCATCAGTGTTCCACGAGTGTGTGTTCTGTTCATCGAGTGTGTGTTCTGGAGTTATCAGTGTTCCCCGAGTGTGTGTTCTGTTCATCGAGTGTGTGTTCTGGTGTCATCAGTGTTCCACGAGTGTGTGTTCTGTTCCCCGAGTGTGTGTTCTGGAGTTATCAGTGTTCCACGAGTGTGTGTTCTGTTCCCCGAGTGTGTGTTCTGGTGTCATCAGTGTTCCCCGAGTGTGTGTTCTGTTCCCCGAGTGTGTGTTCTGGAGTCATCAGTGTTCCCCGAGTGTGTGTTCTGGTGTCATCAGTGTTCCCCGAGTGTGTGTTCTGTTCCACGAGTGTTTGTTCTGGAGTCATCAGTGTTCCACGAGTGTGTGTTCTGGAGTCATCAGTGTTCCACGAGTGTGTGTTCTGGAGTCATCAGTGTTCCACGAGTGTGTGTTCTGGAGTCATCAGTGTTCCACGAGTGTGTGTTCTGGAGTCATCAGTGTTCCCCGAGTGTGTGTTCTGTTCCCCGAGAGTGTGTTCTGGAGTCATCAGTGTTCCCCGAGTGTGTGTTCTGTTCCCCGAGAGTGTGTTCTGGAGTCATCAGTGTTCCACGAGTGTGTGTTCTGTTCATCGAGTGTGTGTTCTGGAGTCATCAGTGTTCCCCGAGTGTGTGTTCTGTTCCCCGAGAGTGTGTTCTGGAGTCATCAGTGTTCCCCGAGTGTGTGTTCTGTTCCCCGAGAGTGTGTTCTGGAGTCATCAGTGTTCCACGAGTGTGTGTTCTGTTCATCGAGTGTGTGTTCTGCAGTCATCAGTGTTCCACGAGTGTGTGTTCTGTTCATCAAGTGTGTGTTCTGGAGTCATCAGTGTTCCTCGAGTGTGTGTTCTGGAGTCATCAGTGTTCCCCGAGTGTGTGTTCTGCAGTCATCAGTGTTCCCCGAGTGTGTGTTCTGGAGTCATCAGTGTTCCCCGAGTGTGTGTTCTGTTCCCCGAGAGTGTGTTCTGGAGTCATCAGTGTTCCCCGAGTGTGTGTTCTGTTCCCCGAGAGTGTGTTCTGGAGTCATCAGTGTTCCACGAGTGTGTGTTCTGTTCATCGAGTGTGTGTTCTGCAGTCATCAGTGTTCCCCGAGTGTGTGTTCTGGAGTCATCAGTGTTCCACAAGTGTGTGTTCTGGAGTCATCAGTGTTCCACGAGTGTGTGTTCTGTTCATCGAGTGTGTGTTCTGTTCCCCGAGTGTGTGTTCTGTTCCCCGAGAGTGTGTTCTGGAGTCATCAGTGTTCCACGAGTGTGTGTTCTGTTCATCAAGTGTGTGTTCTGCAGTCATCAGTGTTCCCCGAGTGTGTGTTCTGTTCACTGAGTGTGTGTTCTGCAGTCATCAGTGTTCCCCGAGTGTGTCTGAACGCACAGGACGAGCTGCTGGTAATTGCTGAGCTTCTGTCATGTTCCAGGGCTTTCTGTAGAGACTAATTTGTTTTTAAGTGTAGCGTGAGGATGTCGGCTCGAAGACAAATCTTTGCTGATACCGCCGTCTGAAATGTATGCCAATTTAGATGATGACAAGGCGCTGTAAATCTGGAGCCGCTGTTTGCTCAGTGTCACGCCAGAGATTTAGTCTCCAGATCTCTGCACTTTGAAGTGTTATTAACTCACAAATCCCATTCTAGTAAATCAGATCGGAATAATTGGGAAAATAAATTAGCATACAGTTGGAGTGTGAAGGAACGGGCAGATGCCTCATTAGCATGCAGAGGCAAATAAACGGCTTCGTTTGTGTTTTTGTACGAAGTTCATTTGCAGGAACATTTCAAGATGTATAGAGCATAAATCTGTACAGTTGAATCCGGAATATATATGCATCGATTAGAAATGAAGCTTCCAAAAGAGCATCTTCAGTTCCCCAGAGAACCGTTCAGTGATCAGGTCTTAAAAGAACCATTTTATCTTGTTGTGAGGAACATTTTAATAATAAAAAGGATTTTTTTTCCACTATAAAGAACATTGGAAAAATTCCATGGATGTTCAAGTTCTTCATAGAACCATCAGCGCCAGAGACTTACATTTCCTTGAAATTAATTGGTGATGAATCATGACTCTTTATGAGTGAGTCATTGAATCATTCATTCAACCAATTCATTTAAAAACACCGATTCATTCAGAAACCAATCAAGTGAGTGAGTCATTGAATCTCATTAGGATGATTCACTCGGGAACTAAACAAGTGTCATTGACTCAATCATTCTGATGTTCACAAACACGACTCGTTCAGGGCTAGGACGTTTCTCTGACGCACTGATACATTTTGAACGCCTCTGATTGGTTCTTGTGTTCATGTGTTTAACTTTGATTGGTTACAACGATCAACGCTACAAAAACACGATGTACACAGAAACCGTTGGTATATTTGAATAGAATAGCACAATTCACAATTCATTAATTAATTTAATGGCACATCCCTGTGAAACTGAAGACTAGTGATGCGATTGAGCTGCACATCACAGTGAAGATGAGGGATGATGAAGACCAGCTATTCCTGGAGCTGCTAGCTCAGCTGTAACGGCACACAACACACACATTCTGCTGGATCACAATCAAGTACTTCTGCATCATCTTCTTCATCTTCATCATCATCATCTTCGTCATCATCCTTTTCATCTTCATCATCTTCATCTTTGTCATCTTCGTCATCTTCTTCATCTTCATCATCATCTTCGTCATCATCCTTTTCATCTTCATCATCTTCATCTTTGTCATCTTCATCATCTTCGTCATCTTCGTCATCTTCTTCATCTTCATCATCATCTTCGTCATCATCCTTTTCATCTTCATCATCTTCATCTTTGTCATCTTCATCATCTTCGTCATCTTCATCATCTTCATCTTTATCATTGTCATCTTCATCATCTTCATCATCTTCATCTTTATCATTGTCATCTTCATCATCTTCATCATCTTCATCATCATCCTTTTCATCTTCATCATCTTCATCATCTTCATCTTTATCATTGTCATCTTCATCATCTTCATCTTCATCTTTATCATTGTCATCTTCTTCATCTTCATCATCATCTTTGTCATCATCCTTTTCATCTTCATCATCTTCATCTTTGTCATCTTCATCATCTTCATCATCTTCATCTTTATAATTGTCATCTTCATCATCTTCATCTTTATCATTGTCATCTTCATCATCTTCATCATCTTCATCTTCATCATCAGGGGGAATCGAGCAAACACTTTCATGTTGATCAATTCTCCATACACATCTTCAGGAAGGGGTTGTTCGGGTGGATATATAGATTTATTCTATATCAGAAAAAAATTAGTGCTGGGCAACGATTAATAGTACGTGAGTGTATCGCTCCTGTTATAGTCGTGTGTGTGTGTGTGTGTGTATGTGTGTGAGTAGTGATCAGCCGTTATATGTAAGATGGAGTGTGTGTGTGTGTGTGTGTGTGTGTGAGTAGTGATCAGCCATTATATGTAAGATGGAGTGTGTGTGTGTGTGTGTGTGTGTGTGTGTGAGTAGTGATCAGCCATTATATGTAAGATGGAGTGTGTGTGTGTGTGTGTGTGTGTGTGTGTGTGAGTAGTGATCAGCCGTTATATGTAAGATGGAGGGTGTGTGTGTGTGTGTGTGTGTGTGTGTGTGTGTGTGTGTGTGTGTGTGTGCGTTCACTCAAAATCCCCCCCGGACTGATGGCGAGCATCCATCTTTTTTCCATTTGTAAAGAGCTCAGATGGCCGTGACCTTCTGCAGATAAGCGGGTGAAGCAGGAGCGGCAGAGAAATGGCTTCACTTTCATTTATTTATGTGTAATGTGCGGCTGCGGGTCCGGCGCTCTGTTCTAGACCACTTAATGCTGGGCCTGATCCATCCGGTCTCCATTAAAGATGCGGTC
>NC_136899.1:404387-409387 GCF_949152265.1 Phoxinus phoxinus | reverse complement strand
ACACTCTCCAGTTACACACTCTCTAGTTACACACTCTCCAGTTACACAGTCTCCAGTTACACACTCTCCAGTTACACACTCTCTAGACACACACACTCCAGTTACACACTCTCCAGTTACACACTCTCCAGTTACACACTCTCCAGTTACACACTCTCCAGTTACACACTCTCCAGTCACACACTCTCCAGTTACACGCTCTCCAGTTACACACTCTCCAGTTACACACTCTCCAGTTACACACTCTCCAGTTACACACTCTCTAGTTACACACTCTCCAGTTACACACTCTCCAGTTTAACACTCTCCAGTTACACACTCTCCAGTTACACAGTCTCCAGTTACACACTCTCCAGTCACACACTCTCCAGTTACACACTCTCTAGACACACACACTCCAGTCACACACTCTCCAGTTACACACTCTCTAGACACACACACTCCAGTTACACACTCTCCAGTTACACACTCTCCAGTTACACACTTTCCAGTTACACACTCTCCAGTTACACACTCTCCAGTTACACACTCTCTAGACACACACACTCCAGTTACACACTCTCCAGTTACACACTCTCCAGTTACACACTCTCCAGTTACACACTCTCCAGTTACACACTCTCCAGTTACACAGTCTCCAGTTACACACACACTCTCCAGTTACACACTCTCTAGTCACACACTCTCCAGTTACACACTCTCCAGTTACACACTCTCCAGTTACACACTCTCCAGTTACACACTCTCCAGTCACACACTCTCTAGTTACACACTCTCCAGTTACACACTCTCCAGTTACACACTCTCCAGTTACACACTCTCTAGACACACACACTCCAGTCACACACTCTCCAGTTACACACACTCCAGTTACACACACTCCAGTCACACGCTCTCCAGTCACACACTCTCCAGTTACACACTCTCCAGTTACACACACTCCAGTCACACACTCTCCAGTCACACACTCTCCAGTTACACACACTCCAGTTACACACTCTCCAGTTACACACACTCCAGTTACACACACTCCAGTTACACACACTCCAGTTACACACTCTCCAGTTACACACACTCCAGTTACACACACTCCAGTTACACACTCTCCAGTTACACACTCTCCAGTTACACACACTCCAGTTACACACACTCCAGTTACACACTCTTACACACACTCCAGTTACACACTCTCCAGTTACACAGTCTCCAGTTACACACTCTCCAGTCACACACTCTCCAGTTACACACTCTCCAGTTACACACTCTCCAGTTACACACTCTCCAGTTACACACTCTCCAGTTACACACTCTCCAGTTACACAGTCTCCAGTTACACACTCTCCAGTTACACAGTCTCCAGTTACACAGTCTCCAGTTACACACACTCCAGTTACACACTCTCCAGTCACACACTCTCCAGTTACACACTCTCCAGTCACACACTCTCCAGTTACACACTCTCCAGTTACACAGTCTCCAGTTACACACTCTCCAGTTACACACTCTCCAGTTACACAGTCTCCAGTTACACACTCTCCAGTTACACACACTCCAGTTACACACTCTCCAGTTACACAGTCTCCAGTTACACACAGTCTCCAGTTACACAGTCTCCAGTTACACACTCTCCAGTTACACACTCTCCAGTTACACAGTCTCCAGTTACACAGTCTCCAGTTACACAGTCTCCAGTTACACAGTCTCCAGTTACACAGTCTCCAGTTACACACTCTCCAGTTACACAGTCTCCAGTTACACAGTCTCCAGTTACACACACTCCAGTTACACACTCTCCAGTCACACACTCTCCAGTTACACACTCTCCAGTCACACACTCTCCAGTTACACACTCTCCAGTTACACAGTCTCCAGTTACACACTCTCCAGTTACACACTCTCCAGTTACACAGTCTCCAGTTACACACTCTCCAGTTACACACACTCCAGTTACACACTCTCCAGTTACACACTCTACAGTCACACACTCTCCAGTCACACACTCTCCAGTTACACACACTCCAGTTACACACTCTCCAGTTACACAGTCTCCAGTTACACACTCTCCAGTTACACAGTCTCCAGTTACACACTCTCCAGTTACACACTCTCCAGTTACACACTCTCCAGTTACACACACTCCAGTTACACACTCTACAGTCACACACTCTCCAGTCACACACTCTCCAGTTACACACACTCCAGTTACACACTCTCCAGTTACACACTCTCCAGTTACACACTCTCCAGTTACACACTCTCCAGTTACACACACTCCAGTTACACACTCTCCAGTTACACACTCTCCAGTTACACACTCTCCAGTTACACACTCTCCAGTTACACAGTCTCCAGTTACACAGTCTCCAGTTACACACACTCCAGTTACACACTCTCCAGTTACACACTCTACAGTCACACACTCTCCAGTCACACACTCTCCAGTTACACACACTCCAGTTACACACTCTCCAGTTACACAGTCTCCAGTTACACAGTCTCCAGTTACACAGTCTCCAGTTACACAGTCTCCAGTTACACAGTCTCCAGTTACACACTCTCCAGTTACACACTCTCCAGTTACACACTCTCCAGTTACACACTCTCCAGTTACACAGTCTCCAGTTACACAGTCTCCAGTTACACACTCTCCAGTTACACAGTCTCCAGTTACACAGTCTCCAGTTACACACTCTCCAGTTACACAGTCTCCAGTTATACACTCTCCAGTCACACACTCTCCAGTTACACACTCTCCAGTCACACACTCTCCAGTTACACACTCTCCAGTTACACAGTCTCCAGTTACACACTCTCCAGTTACACACTCTCCAGTTACACAGTCTCCAGTTACACACTCTCCAGTTACACACACTCCAGTTACACACTCTCCAGTTACACACTCTACAGTCACACACTCTCCAGTCACACACTCTCCAGTTACACACACTCCAGTTACACACTCTCCAGTTACACAGTCTCCAGTTACACACTCTCCAGTTACACAGTCTCCAGTTACACACTCTCCAGTTACACACTCTCCAGTTACACAGTCTCCAGTTACACACTCTCCAGTTACACACACTCCAGTTACACACTCTACAGTCACACACTCTCCAGTCACACACTCTCCAGTTACACACACTCCAGTTACACACTCTCCAATTACACACTCTCCAGTTACACACTCTCCAGTTACACACTCTCCAGTTACACACACTCCAGTTACACACTCTCCAGTTACACACTCTCCAGTTACACACTCTCCAGTTACACACTCTCCAGTTACACAGTCTCCAGTTACACAGTCTCCAGTTACACACACTCCAGTTACACACTCTCCAGTTACACACTCTACAGTCACACACTCTCCAGTCACACACTCTCCAGTTACACACACTCCAGTTACACACTCTCCAGTTACACACTCTCCAGTTACACACTCTCCAGTTACACAGTCTCCAGTTACACAGTCTCCAGTTACACACTCTCCAGTCACACACTCTCCAGTTACACACTCTCCAGTCACACACTCTCCAGTTCCACACTCTACAGTCACACACTCTCCAGTCACACACTCTCCAGTTACACACTCTCCAGTCACACACTCTCCAGTTACACACACTCTACAGTCACACACTCTCCAGTCACACACTCTCCAGTTACACACACTCCAGTTACACACTCTCCAGTTACACACACTCTACAGTCACACACTCTCCAGTCACACACTCTCCAGTTACACACACTCCAGTTACACACTCTCCAGTTACACACACTCCAGTTACACACTCTCCAGTTACACACACTCTACAGTCACACACTCTCCAGTCACACACTCTCCAGTTACACACACTCCAGTTACACACTCTCCAGTCACACACTCTCCAGTTACACACTCTCCAGTCACACACTCTCCAGTTACACACTCTCCAGTTACACAGTCTCCAGTTACACACTCTCCAGTTACACACTCTCCAGTTACACAGTCTCCAGTTACACACTCTCCAGTTACACACTCTCCAGTTACACACTCTACAGTCACACACACTCCAGTTACACACTCTCCAGTTACACAGTCTCCAGTTACACACACTCCAGTTACACAGTCTCCAGTTACACACTCTCCAGTTACACACACTCCAGTTACACACTCTCCAGTTACACACTCTACAGTCACACACTCTCCAGTTACACACTCTCCAGTTACACACTCTCCAGTTACACACTCTCCAGTTACACACTCTCCAGTTACACAGTCTCCAGTTACACACTCTCCAGTTACACACTCTCCAGTTACACACTCTACAGTCACACACACTCCAGTTACACACTCTCCAGTTACACAGTCTCCAGTTACACACACTCCAGTTACACACTCTCCAGTTACACACTCTCCAGTTACACACTCTACAGTCACACACACTCCAGTTACACACTCTCCAGTTACACACTCTACAGTCACACACACTCCAGTTACACACTCTCCAGTTACACAGTCTCCAGTTACACACTCTCCAGTTACACACTCTCCAGTTACACACTCTACAGTCACACACACTCCAGTTACACACTCTCCAGTTACACAGTCTCCAGTTACACAGTCTCCAGTTACACAGTCTCCAGTCACACACTCTCCAGTCACACACTCTCCAGTTACACACTCTCCAGTTACACACTCTCCAGTCACACACTCTCCAGTTACACAGTCTCCAGTTACACAGTCTCCAGTTACACACACTCCAGTCACACACTCTCCAGTTACACACACTCCAGTCACACACTCTCCAGTTACACACTCTCCAGTCACACACTCTCCAGTTACACACTCTCCAGTTACACAGTCTCCAGTTACACACTCTCCAGTCACACACTCTCCAGTTACACAGTCTCCAGTTACACACACTCCAGTTACACACTCTCCAGTTACACACTCTCCAGTTACACACTCTCCAGTTACACAGTCTCCAGTTACACACTCTCCAGTCACACACTCTCCAGTT
>NC_136899.1:386887-399387 GCF_949152265.1 Phoxinus phoxinus | reverse complement strand
GCCTTCAAACACTCATTGACCAATCCTAGCTTAGCAGCGGTTTTTATTTATTTTTTAGGATTTTTTTATTGGAATAACGATAATAATATGAGAACACAGTCATGCACAACACTTGAATCTGTATCTGTATCTTAGCAACTGTTGCCGTCCGCTGTATGATTTACTTCTTTTTCAAATGCAAAATAAAACTATGAAAACATATGAGGAAATATTGTTGCGGAGTAATAATTGAACTATGTCTTTAAAGAGCAACAAGTCAAGTCAGCTTTTTATTTCTACAGTGCTTTATTTATTATTATGACTGATTTTGTGGTCCAGCGTCACATACTTAGAGTTAGCAACTGTAGCCAAGGGGGGCGGAGCTTAACGAAGGGGTCGCTGTGGACTTTACAGTTACAGAATAATAATGTGAGATGAAAATCACAGCAGAAGCTCCTCACACACACCGCCGTCGCTCTCTTCATCCGCAGTAATGATGCGGAACAGTAAAGAGACGCTGGGAATTGACAACTGCATCCTAGAACAACATGCATTATTAAACCTGGCTCTGCTTGTTTTGACACGTTTCAGAGAGCGAGTGTTAATCGGCATCAGAAAACTGTGTGTTTGATCGGCTTTCAGCTTCTGCTTTATCCAGCGCCACTGAAGGATTCAGAAAGGTTAATGTTATAGAGTTCGATTCTAAAGGAATCCAGATCTGATTCTTAGAAATGTGAGTTTAAGCTTACGGTTCCAGGCAAGCGTCTGATTGGCTGTGGTTTCGAGGCTCAGCCAATCACAGCGAGTGTCCTCGAGGGACAGAAACCGCCTGGAGCTTCCCATCAGCCATTGCACCATCTCGACCCATGAAGCTTATTTATTCAGCACCACATTTCTATATTTCAAAAGATTATTGTTCCATCACGCACAGTCTGAGAATCATTATGCTCTGCAGTGTGGCTCCAGCAACTCTGTGCTGTGTTGTGCTGTGTTGTGTGTTGTGTTGTGTGCTGTGTTGTGTTGTGTGCTGTGTTGTGTGCTGTGTTGTGTTGTGTGTTGTGTTGTGTGCTGTGTTGTGTTATGTGATGTGTTATGTGCTGTGTGCTGTGTGTTGTGTGCTGTGTTGTGTGCTGTGTTATGTGCTGTGCTGTGTTGTGTGCTGTGTTATGTGCTGTGTTATGTGCTGTGTTATGTGCTGTGTGTTGTGTGCTGTGTTGTGTGCTGTGCTGTGTGTTGTGTGCTGTGTTGTGTGCTGTGCTGTGCTATGTTGTGTGCTGTGCTGTGTTGTGTGCTGTGTTGTGTGCTGTGCTGTGCTGTGCTGTGTGCTGTGCTGTGCTGTGTTGTG
The DNA here is from genome assembly GCF_949152265.1 of Phoxinus phoxinus. Classification (NCBI taxonomy): domain Eukaryota; kingdom Metazoa; phylum Chordata; class Actinopteri; order Cypriniformes; family Leuciscidae; genus Phoxinus; species Phoxinus phoxinus. The sequence goes on along the minus strand of NC_136899.1, from coordinate 398,063 downwards.
TGCTGTGCTGTGCTGTGTGCTGTGCTGTGTTGTGTGCTGTGCTGTGTTGTGTGCTGTGTTGTGCTGTGTTGTGTGCTGTGTTGTGCTGTGTTGTGTGCTGTGCTGTGCTGTGTGCTGTGCTGTGTTGTGTGCTGTGCTGTGTTGTGTGCTGTGTGCTGTGCTGTGTTGTGTGCTGTGTTGTGTTGTGTGCTGTGTTGTGTGCTGTGCTGTGCTGTGTGCTGTGCTGTGCTGTGTTGTGTGCTGTGCTGTGCTGTGTGCTGTGCTGTGTTGTGTGCTGTGCTGTGTTGTGTGTTGTGTTGTGCTGTGCTGTGCTGTGTTGTGTGTTGTGCTGTGTTGTGTGCTGTGTTGTGCTGTGTTGTGTGCTGTGTTGTGTGCTGTGTGCTGTGTTGTGTGCTGTGTTGTGTGCTGTGTTGTGTGCTGTGTTGTGCTGTGTGCTGTGTTGTGTGCTGTGTGCTGTGTTGTGCTGTGTTGTGCTGTGTGCTGTGTTGTGTGCTGTGTTGTGTGCTGTGTTGTGCTGTGTTGTGCTGTGTGCTGTGTTGTGTGCTGTGTGCTGTGTTGTGTGCTGTGCTGTGCTGTGTGCTGTGTGCTGTGTTGTGTGCTGTGCTGTGCTGTGCTGTGCTGTGTTGTGTTGTGTGCTGTGTTGTGCTGTGCTGTGCTGTGTTGTGTTGTGTGCTGTGTTGTGTTGTGTGCTGTGTTGTGCTGTGTTGTGTGCTGTGTTGTGCTGTGCTGTGCTGTGCTGTGCTGTGTTGTGCTGTGTTGTGTGCTGTGCTGTGCTGTGTGCTGTGCTGTGTTGTGTGCTGTGTTGTGTGCTGTGCTGTGCTGTGTTTTGTGCTGTGCTGTGCTGTGTGCTGTGTTGTGTGCTGTGCTGTGCTGTGTGCTGTGTGCTGTGTGCTGTGTTGTGTGCTGTGTGCTGTGTTGTGTGCTGTGTGCTGTGTGCTGTGTTGTGTGCTGTGCTGTGCTGTGTTGTGCTGTGTTGTGTGCTGTGCTGTGCTGTGTGCTGTGTGCTGTGTTGTGTGCTGTGCTGTGCTGTGTGCTGTGTTGTGTGCTGTGTGCTGTCTGATTGGCTGTGGTTTCGAGGCTCAGCCAATCACAGCGAGTGTCCTCGAGGGACAGAAACCGCCTGGAGCTTCCCATCAGCCATTGCACCATCTCGACCCATGAAGCTTATTTATTCAGCACCACATTTCTATATTTCAAAAGATTATTGTTCCATCACGCACAGTCTGAGAATCATTATGCTCTGCAGTGTGGCTCCAGCAACTCTGTGCTGTGTTGTGCTGTGTTGTGTGTTGTGTTGTGTGCTGTGTTGTGTTGTGTGCTGTGTTGTGTGCTGTGTTGTGTTGTGTGTTGTGTTGTGTGCTGTGTTGTGTTATGTGATGTGTTATGTGCTGTGTGCTGTGTGTTGTGTGCTGTGTTGTGTGCTGTGTTATGTGCTGTGCTGTGTTGTGTGCTGTGTTATGTGCTGTGTTATGTGCTGTGTTATGTGCTGTGTGTTGTGTGCTGTGTTGTGTGCTGTGCTGTGTGTTGTGTGCTGTGTTGTGTGCTGTGCTGTGCTATGTTGTGTGCTGTGCTGTGTTGTGTGCTGTGTTGTGTGCTGTGCTGTGCTGTGTGCTGTGCTGTGCTGTGTTGTGTGCTGTGCTGTGCTGTGTGCTGTGCTGTGTTGTGTGCTGTGCTGTGTTGTGTGCTGTGTTGTGCTGTGTTGTGTGCTGTGTTGTGCTGTGTTGTGTGCTGTGCTGTGCTGTGTGCTGTGCTGTGTTGTGTGCTGTGCTGTGTTGTGTGCTGTGTGCTGTGCTGTGTTGTGTGCTGTGTTGTGTTGTGTGCTGTGTTGTGTGCTGTGCTGTGCTGTGTGCTGTGCTGTGTTGTGTGCTGTGCTGTGCTGTGTGCTGTGCTGTGTTGTGTGCTGTGCTGTGTTGTGTGTTGTGTTGTGCTGTGCTGTGCTGTGTTGTGTGTTGTGCTGTGTTGTGTGCTGTGTTGTGCTGTGTTGTGTGCTGTGTTGTGTGCTGTGTGCTGTGTTGTGTGCTGTGTTGTGTGCTGTGTTGTGTGCTGTGTTGTGCTGTGTGCTGTGTTGTGTGCTGTGTGCTGTGTTGTGCTGTGTTGTGCTGTGTGCTGTGTTGTGTGCTGTGTTGTGTGCTGTGTTGTGCTGTGTTGTGCTGTGTGCTGTGTTGTGTGCTGTGTGCTGTGTTGTGTGCTGTGCTGTGCTGTGTGCTGTGTGCTGTGTTGTGTGCTGTGCTGTGCTGTGCTGTGCTGTGTTGTGTTGTGTGCTGTGTTGTGCTGTGCTGTGCTGTGTTGTGTTGTGTGCTGTGTTGTGTTGTGTGCTGTGTTGTGCTGTGTTGTGTGCTGTGTTGTGCTGTGCTGTGCTGTGCTGTGCTGTGCTGTGCTGTGTTGTGCTGTGTTGTGTGCTGTGCTGTGCTGTGTGCTGTGCTGTGTTGTGTGCTGTGTTGTGTGCTGTGCTGTGCTGTGTTGTGCTGTGTTGTGTGCTGTGCTGTGCTGTGCTGTGTGCTGTGTGCTGTGTGCTGTGTTGTGTGCTGTGTGCTGTGTTGTGTGCTGTGTGCTGTGTGCTGTGTTGTGTGCTGTGCTGTGCTGTGTTGTGCTGTGTTGTGTGCTGTGCTGTGCTGTGTGCTGTGTGCTGTGTTGTGTGCTGTGCTGTGCTGTGTTGTGTTGTGTGCTGTGTTGTGCTGTGCTGTGTTGTGTGCTGTGTGCTGTGTGCTGTGTTGTGTGCTGTGCTGTGCTGTGTTGTGCTGTGTTGTGTGCTGTGCTGTGTTGTGTGCTGTGTGCTGTGTGCTGTGCTGTGCTGTGCTGTGTTGTGTTGTGTGCTGTGTTGTGCTGTGCTGTGCTGTGTTGTGTTGTGTGCTGTGTTGTGCTGTGTTGTGTGCTGTGTTGTGCTGTGCTGTGCTGTGCTGTGCTGTGCTGTGCTGTGTTGTGTGCTGTGCTGTGTTGTGTGCTGTGTGTTGTGTGTTGTGTGCTGTGTGTTGTGTGTTGTGTGCTGTGTGTTGTGTGCTGTGTGCTGTGTGTTGTGTGCTGTGTGTTGTGTGTTGTGTGCTGTGTGTTGTGTGTTGTGTGCTGTGTGCTGTGTGTTGTGTGTTGTGAGCTGTGTGCTGTGTGTTGTGTGCTGTGTGTTGTGTGCTGTGTGTTGTGTGCTGTGTGCTGTGTGCTGTGTGTTGTGTGCTGTGCTGTGTTGTGTGTTGTGTGTTGTGTGTTGTGTGTTGTGTGTTATGTGTTGTGTGTTGTGTGTTGTGTGCTGTGTGTTGTGTGCTGTGTGCTGTGTGTTGTGTGCTGTGTGCTGTGTGTTGTGTGTTGTGTGCTGTGTGTTGTGTGTTGTGTGCTGTGTTGTGTGCTGTGTGCTGTGTGCTGTGTGTTGTGTGCTGTGCTGTGTTGTGTGTTGTGTGTTGTGTGTTATGTGCTGTGTGTTGTGTGTTGTGTGCTGTGTGTTGTGTGCTGTGTGCTGTGTGTTGTGTGCTGTGTGCTGTGTGTTGTGTGCTGTGTGTTGTGTGTTGTGTGTTGTGTGCTGTGTTGTGTGCTGTGCTGTGTTGGGTTTCCGCATATCCTCACGGACGCGCCGTCAGTGTGTGTCTGAGAGATTCGGCACTTTATAACGCGGCTTGGCTCTGTAAACGCTCTGGAGGCGTGTGAATATTTAAGTGTGTGTGTGTGTTTGTGTGTGTGTGTGTGTGTGCTGACTACAGCGTCTGACGCCCGTCTCCTGCAGTTTGACTCAGTTGTCATTATTCTCGGACTCCGCATCTCATTATCTGAAGGTGCTCGTCACTCGCTGGCTCACACACGCACACACACACACACACACACACACACACACACACACGCACGCACACACACACACACACACACACACACACACCAGTGTCTGGACAGTGGGCTGATACCGCCATGTTGTTCTGCTAGTCTGGCCTTCAGAAGCCAGCGCTGAGGTTTATTTTCATAATCATCTGTAATTGCTCTTCTTCATTAATGTTTCATGAGCTTCGGTTCTGCAGGAACAAACGTCTGGTTAGATTCCACTCCGCTCTCGCTCTCTAATTCCCTCCAATGTAGATCTCGATCTGCGGTCCTGAGGTCTCGTGTCTGAACTCCAGAAGCAGACGTGTGGATAATGCAACATCATAACATCTCCCGCCAAAGCCCTGCAGTTATTCTGCTTTCTCTTCTAAAAGCTTATTTATTTATTTTTGATCATATTATTTTCTGTTTTTATGCCTTTTTTTTAATTTACCTTCAAATTACTAGATTTGAGCGATAAACAATAAATAAATAAATAGTAATATTAGCACATTCCTCACATTCTTACAACTTAAATTCAAAATAACTCACAGTTTCAGCTCAAAATATCTCACATTGGGTGTGTATGCATTCAGATACACACTATAGAATATTCTTTAGTGACGGTTTAGCACTAGAAGTTTTGAACTGACGCCGAGGGAAGGATTTATAACTTTTTTACATTTCAACCACAAAACTCCAAGAATCCATTACATTTTGTGTGTGTGTGTTCGTGGTTCGAATGCGACAAAAGTCCCTCTGGACTGTGTGTGTGTCTCCTCATGAGTGTGGGGGTAAACTGAGCCGCTGGACTGTGTGTGTGTGTCCTCATGTCCTGACACTTTCCCCTGACAGACTTCATCAGGATCTGTTGTGTTGACCTTTAACCTGTCGTCCGTTCTCTCTGCTAACCCTCGTTCTGTCTGTGTTTGTGTTTGTTTTTGTGTTTATGATTATGATTATGATTATGATTGTGTTTATGATTATGTTCCAGAGCTTCTTCGAAGGACAGGCGGCGCCGTGGGACTCGGCCAAGAAAGACGAGAACCGAATGAAGAACCGCTACGGGAACATCATCGCATGTACGTACAGAAGCGTGTTCCTCCAAGCGTGTGTGTGTGTGTGTGTGTGTGTGTGTGTGTGTGTGTGTGTGTGTGTGTGTGTGTGTGTGTGTGTGATGAGAGTCACTCTCTCTCACTCACACACACACACACACCGCGTCAGTGGTCATTATGAAAATGAGCTTATAGTAATTATGATGATTTTTCATGACGTTGCTGTAAGACAGTTTTCCCCAGGAGCCGCTGGGTGTGTGTGTGTGTGTGTGTGTGTGTGTGTGTGTGTGTGTGTGTGTGTGTGTGTGTGTGTGTGTGTGTGTGTGTGTGTGTGTGTGTGTGTGTGTGTGTGTGTGTGTGTGTGTGTGTGTGTGTGTGTGTGTGTGTGTGTGTGTGTGAAGCGGCGTCACATGACTTCAGTGTCTCTCGGACGAGACGAACCAAACTTACACAACATTGTTCAATCTCACCGTCTCTGGGATTAAAAATAGATTTCTGGTACTTTTTGTGATCAGGTCTCACTTTGTCTTCTGACAACCAGTCCCATAATGTAATATAAAATAATATAATATAATATAATATAATATAATATTATAACCGTTAATGTTCATGCCTGAGATGGTACAGAATGATGACTGTAACTGTGTGTGTGTGTGTGTTTGTTTCTCTCTTATGACTGTTTCTAATCTGGTGTGTGTGTGTGTGTGTGTGTGTGTGTGTGTGTGTGTGTGTGTGTGTGTGTGTGTGTGTGTGTGTGTGTGTGTGTGTGTGTGCACGCGCGTGTGTGTGTGTGTGTGTGTGTTTTCAGACGATCACTCGCGTGTGCGACTGCAGCCTCTGGACGGAGAGCAGAGCTCCGATTACATTAATGCTAATTATGTTGATGTAAGTATAAGTACACACATTAGCCAGAGCTTACATTACAGGTGTGTGTTTGTGTGTGTGTGTGTGTGTGTGTGTTTTAACTCAGTCAGTATCAGGATCACAGCTCCTCTTATTCTCGTCGCACACACATACACACACACGCACACACACACACACACGCGCGCGCACACAGTTAATCCAGATGCACGTCAGCAGAATTAGGATTAGATTTTCCCGCCCCAGGCGCACACACACACACCTCACACACACACACCTCACACACACCTCACACACACACACACCTCACACACACACACCTCACACACACCTCACACACCTCACACACACACACCTCACACACACACACACCTCACACACCTCACACACCTCACACACACGGATCCGCTTCTGTCCCGAAGAATATCCCGGAAGAGCATCACTGGGTCGGGAGAACAAGTGGATTCTGGGAGTTTCTGCATCTAAAGCTCACTAGTTTCATCAGAACATCAGATCCAGTCTCTGTTTACTGTCCAGTAGAATCGTGTTATATTGGGTCTAGTTGATGTTAAACGGGGAAAATTAAAAACAAAAAATGAAGAATTATTTTTGTTTCCAGGATTGATGGCAATTTTGTAACACATTAATAAGCCTTCAGTGTTCTGCCAATCATTATTACAGTCTCGGGTCTTTGGTGACCGGATCTACTTCTGCACAGATTAAACTCTCCTGATGATTTTATAATAAGCACAAACAAATCAAATTAAGCATATTTCGTAACCTTTTGGAACTTGTAAAGGTTAAATTTGAGCCGATGATTTAAAAACATCCGTCATCAGTGTATGAGACACCAGCGCCACCTTGAGGAATATAGCGGAATTACACCATCGAGTCATACTCGCACTGTTCCATTCCTCGGGTCGCTAGAGACGTGTTTTAAACATCCTCATAGGAATGAAGTGTGACATGATGATCAGTGATGACAGAAGGAGAATCCTGCAACGGCGGCACCAGCGTGTGTCTGCTGTTCTGGGGAAGTCAGGCTTTGCTAGATGAGGCCGAAGGCGGTTAATAACCATCATTTGTTTTATGGATGAATTCTCAGAGTAGATCATTAAAATATTTCGTCTCCGTCATAAGAAGAGTTACGTTACAGAAACACACGTACCTGAACCTGAACCCCGACTCACATCGACCACAGCAGAACATCTCAACCTCCCAAACATCTTCATCTCAACATCTTCATCATCTTCATCTCAACCTCCCGAACATCTTCATCTCAACATCTCAACCTCCTGAACATCTTCATCTCAACATCTTCATCTTCATCTCAACATCTTCATCATCTTCATCTCAACCTCCCGAACATCTTCATCTCAACCTCTTCATCATCTTCATCTCAACCTCCCGAACATCTTCATCTCAACATCTTCATCTTCATCTCAACCTCCCGAACATCTTCATCTCAACATCTTCATCATCTTCATCTCAACCTCCCGAACATCTTCATCTCAACATCTTCATCATCTTCATCTCAACCTCCCGAACATCTTCATCTCAACCTCTTCATCATCTTCATCTCAACCTCCCGAACATCTTCATCTCAACCTCTTCATCATCTTCATCTCAACCTCCCGAACATCTTCATCTCAACATCTTCATCTTCATCTCAACCTCCCGAACATCTTCATCTCAACATCTCAACCTCCCGAACATCTTCATCTTCATCTCAACCTCCCGAACATCTTCATCTCAACATCTCAACCTCCCGAACATCTTCATCTTCATCTCAACCTCCCGAACATCTTCATCTCAACATCTCAACCTCCCGAACATCTTCATCTTCATCTCAACCTCCTGAACATCTTCATCTCAACATCTTCATCTTCATCTCAACCTCCCGAACATCTTCATCTTCATCTCAACCTCCCGAACATCTTCATCTTCATCTCAACCTCCCGAACATCTTCATCTCAACATCTCAACCTCCCGAACATCTTCATCTCAACATCTTCATCATCTTCATCTCAACCTCCCGAACATCTTCATCTCAACATCTCAACCTCCCGAACATCTTCATCTTCATCTCAACCTCCCGAACATCTTCATCTCAACATCTTAACCTCCCGAACATCTTCATCTCAACATCTCAACCTCCCGAGCATCTTCATCTTCATCTCAACCTCCCGAACATCTTCATCTCAACATCTTAACCTCCTGAACATCTTCATCTCAACATCTTCATCATCTTCATCTCAACCTCCCGAACATCTTCATCTCAACATCTCAACCTCCTAAACATCTTCATCTTCATCTCAACCTCCCGAACATCTTCATCTCAACCTCCCGAACATCTTCATCTCAACATCTCAACCTCCTGAACATCTTCATCTCAACATCTCAACCTCCCGAACATCTTCATCTTCATCTCAACCTCCCGAACATCTTCATCTCAACCTCCCGAACATCTTCATCTTCATCTCAACCTCCCGAACATCTTCATCTTCATCTCAACCTCCCGAACATCTTCATCTCAACATCTTCATCATCTTCCTCTCAACCTCCCGAACATCTTCATCTCAACATCTCAACCTCCCGAACATCTTCATCTTCATCTCAACCTCCCGAACATCTTCATCTCAACATCTCAACCTCCTGAACATCTTCATCTCAACATCTTAACCTCCCGAACATCTTCATCTCAACATCTCAACCTCCCGAACATCTTCATCTCAACATCTTAACCTCCTGAACATCTTCATCTCAACATCTTCATCATCTTCATCTCAACCTCCCGAGCATCTTCATCTTCATCTCAACCTCCCGAACATCTTCATCTCAACATCTTAACCTCCTGAACATCTTCATCTCAACATCTTCATCATCTTCATCTCAACCTCCCAAACATCTTCATCTCAACATCTCAACCTCCTGAACATCTTCATCTTCATCTCAACCTCCCGAACATCTTCATCTCAACCTCCCGAACATCTTCATCTCAACATCTCAACCTCCTGAACATCTTCATCTCAACATCTCAACCTCCCGAACATCTTCATCTTCATCTCAACCTCCCGAACATCTTCATCTCAACCTCCCGAACATCTTCATCTCAACATCTTCATCATCTTCATCTCAACCTCCCGAACATCTTCATCTCAACATCTCAACCTCCTGAACATCTTCATCTCAACATCTTCATCATCTTCATCTCAACCTCCCGAACATCTTCATCTCAACATCTCAACCTCCTGAACATCTTCATCTCAACATCTTCATCATCTTCATCTCAACCTCCCGAACATCTTCATCTCAACATCTCAACCTCCCGAACATCTTCATCTTCATCTCAACCTCCCGAACATCTTCATCTCAACCTCCCGAACATCTTCATCTTCATCTCAACCTCCCGAACATCTTCATCTCAACATCTTCATCATCTTCATCTCAACCTCCCGAACATCTTCATCTCAACATCTCAACCTCCTGAACATCTTCATCTCAACATCTTCATCATCTTCATCTCAACCTCCCGAACATCTTCATCTCAACCTCCCGAACATCTTCATCTCAACATCTTCATCATCTTCATCTCAACCTCCTGAACATCTTCATCTCAACATCTCAACCTCCTGAACATCTTCATCTTCATCTCAACCTCCCGAACATCTTCATCTCAACATCTCAACCTCCTGAACATCTTCATCTCAACATCTTCATCATCTTCATCTCAACCTCCCGAACATCTTCATCTCAACATCTTCATCATCTTCATCTCAACCTCCTGAACATCTTCATCTCAACATCTCAACATCTTCATCTTCATCTCAACATCTTCATCATCTTCATCTCAACATCTTCATCTCAACCTCCCGAACATCTTCATCTCAACATCTTCATCTTCATCTCAACCTCCCGAACATCTTCATCTCAACATCTTCATCTTCATCTCAACATCTTCATCATCTTCATCTCAACCTCCCGAACATCTTCATCTCAACATCTTCATCTTCATCTCAACATCTTCATCATCTTCATCTCAACCTCCCGAACATCTTCATCTCAACATCTTAACCTCCTGAACATCTTCATCTCAACATCTTCATCATCTTCATCTCAACCTCCCGAACATCTTCATCTCAACATCTCAACCTCCTGAACATCTTCATCTCAACATCTTCATCATCTTCATCTCAACCTCCCGAACATCTTCATCTCAACATCTCAACCTCCCGAACATCTTCATCTTCATCTCAACCTCCCGAACATCTTCATCTCAACCTCCCGAACATCTTCATCTTCATCTCAACCTCCCGAACATCTTCATCTCAACATCTTCATCATCTTCATCTCAACCTCCCGAACATCTTCATCTCAACATCTCAACCTCCTGAACATCTTCATCTCAACATCTTCATCATCTTCATCTCAACCTCCCGAACATCTTCATCTCAACATCTCAACCTCCTGAACATCTTCATCTCAACATCTTCATCATCTTCATCTCAACCTCCCGAACATCTTCATCTCAACATCTCAACCTCCCGAACATCTTCATCTTCATCTCAACCTCCCGAACATCTTCATCTCAACCTCCCGAACATCTTCATCTTCATCTCAACCTCCCGAACATCTTCATCTCAACATCTTCATCATCTTCATCTCAACCTCCCGAACATCTTCATCTCAACATCTCAACCTCCCGAACATCTTCATCTTCATCTCAACCTCCCGAACATCTTCATCTCAACCTCCCGAACATCTTCATCTCAACCTCCCGAACATCTTCATCTCAACATCTTCATCATCTTCATCTCAACCTCCTGAACATCTTCATCTCAACATCTCAACCTCCTGAACATCTTCATCTTCATCTCAACCTCCCGAACATCTTCATCTCAACATCTCAACCTCCTGAACATCTTCATCTCAACATCTTCATCATCTTCATCTCAACCTCCCGAACATCTTCATCTCAACATCTCAACCTCCCGAACATCTTCATCTTCATCTCAACCTCCCGAATATCTTCATCTTCATCTCAACCTCCCGAACATCTTCATCTCAACATCTTCATCATCTTCATCTCAACCTCCCGAACATCTTCATCTCAACATCTCAACCTCCTGAACATCTTCATCTCAACATCTTCATCATCTTCATCTCAACCTCCCGAACATCTTCATCTCAACATCTCAACCTCCTGAACATCTTCATCTCAACATCTTCATCATCTTCATCTCAACCTCCCGAACATCTTCATCTCAACATCTCAACCTCCCGAACATCTTCATCTCAACATCTCAACCTCCCGAACATCTTCATCTTCATCTCAACCTCCCGAACATCTTCATCTCAACCTCCCGAACATCTTCATCTTCATCTCAACCTCCCGAACATCTTCATCTCAACATCTTCATCATCTTCATCTCAACCTCCCGAACATCTTCATCTCAACATCTCAACCTCCTGAACATCTTCATCTC
>NC_136899.1:376887-381887 GCF_949152265.1 Phoxinus phoxinus | reverse complement strand
CCAGTGGAGGAATAGGGTCTTATCCAGCGAAGCGAGCGGACATTTTCTAAAAAAAATAAAAATGTATATATTTTTTAACCACAATTGTTCGTATATAGAAAATGGCCGATGGTTTAGATAGATAAGACCTTATTCCTCGACTGGGATCGTGTGGAGACGTGGAAGACGGACATTTGATCCCACTTTGAACACTGGGATATTTGGTTGCGGTTGAAGTGCATTCTGTGGAGAAAAACACTGGAACGTTTTCCTCAAAAACCTTAATTTCTTTTCAACTGAAGAAAGAAAGACATGGACATCGTGGATGACATCGGGTGATGTTTCATTTCTGTTGTAACAAAGTTATTAATTTAGTTAATGTCATCGTCCAGCTCAGTTCTCATATAATGCTGTCAGTGCAGGAGATCAATAATAGTGATGAATATTAAATATTAGTTGCTGAAGTGTGTGTTGTGTGTGTTGTGTCTCTCACACACAGGCCCGATGCAGGAGACCGTCTACGACTTCTGGAGGATGATCTGGCAGGAGAACACGGCAACTATCGTCATGGTGACCAATCTGGTTGAAGTCGGCCGGGTGAGTTTAATATTCCCGACGGAGATCCGCTTTACAATACGGTTCATTAGTGAACATGAACTAACAATGAACAATACTTCTGCAGCATTTATTAATCTTAGTTAATATTAGTTTCAATTATACGTTATTAAAATCAAAGGTTGTATTTGTTAACATTAATACACTGTGAACTAACATGAATAAACAATGAACAGCTGGATTTTTATTAACTAACATTATCAAAGATTAAAAAATGATGCTTTATGCCATATTCCAGTTTTGCAACTTTGTTACAAATTTCAAGTTAATTCCACAACTTTCTATGGAAATGACACAATTAACAATGTCACTCAACCAATCACGGGAGTTTGGGGCGGAGCTATCGGTTTGGCTGACCAATGACGGACAGCGAGCGGCTCAGAGGCAGAGTTTTTACTCAATTATGAATATTATAAACAGTATTGTATCTATTTAGTTTTTCTAAAACATTTGAAAATTTTAAACAGAAGAAACGAGCGTGCTCAGACAAACGAGCGTGGCATTCATGAAAAAAACTATTTGTTCCTTAAAATAGATATTTTTTAAACTTAGTATTTCTCACTTTCATTCAGTTTAAATTGTTGTACTAAAATAACACACTAAATTAATAAAAACTATATAGACATATAAAAAACTATTACAAATGCCAATTATTGACAAAAGTGTAACCCCTCCTTAGTTATTTATTTTATTATTGAATCGTTTTTGTTTTAAGAGCTTATTGTAAATAGTTTTATGTATTAAATGATTATAATTAGAGCATTTCTGTTTTGTGTTGTATATAGGCCGAGTTCTACGATAAAAGCGTATTAATGTATGACAGTGACGTCTGCGTTCAGCAAATAACCAGAGCCGCTGCTGAATCTGCTCTCATCCGATGACATTTCTCTCAGTATCTCTGGCTAAAAGCAAAGTAAAACTGCAGTGCTGGTGTTCTCACACACACACACACACTCTCACACACACACACACACACACTCACACACACGCACACACACATCTGGTCACTGCTATTGTTCAGGAGACGTGTGATCCTCCCGACGGGCCGCTGTATTCTCAGCCTCAGCTTTCGAGTGTCTGAGAGAGTGAAGCCGCCGCTGCTTCATCAACGCCACCATCTGCTCCTGATGAACTCTGGGAATTATCCCACATTATCCCGTATTCACCCGTATTCACACATATTCTCCTATATTCACACATATTCTCCTATATTCACACATATTCTCCCGTATTCTCCCATATTCTCCCGTATTATCCCATCTTCCCCCGTATTCTCCCATATTCTCCCGTATTCTCCCATATTCTCCCGTATTCTCCCATATTCTCCCGTATTATCCCATCTTCCCCCGTATTCTCCCATATTCTCCCGTATTCTCCCATATTCTCCCGTATTCTCCCATATTCTCCCGTATTCTCCCGTATTATCCCATCTTCCCCCGTATTCTCCCATATTCTCCCGTATTCTCCCATATTCTCCCGTATTCTCCCATATTCTCCCGTATTCACCCATATTCTCCCGTATTATCCCATCTTCCCCCATATTCTCCCGTATTCTCCCATATTCTCCCGTATTCTCCCATATTCTCCCGTATTCTCCCATATTCTCCCGTATTCTCCCGTATTCTCCCGTATTCACCCATATTCTCCCGTATTCTCCCATATTCACCCGTATTCTCCCGTATTCACCAATATTCTCCCGTATTATCCCACATTCTCCCATATTCTCCCATATTTTTCTGTATTCTCCCATATTCACCAATATTATCCCGTATTATCCCACATTCTCCCAAATTCTCCCATATTTTTCCGTATTCTCCAATATTCTACCATATTATCCCATATTATTCGATATGCACCCATATTCTCCCATATTCACAATTTTCTCCCGTATTCTCCCATATTATCCTGTATTCTCCAATATTCACTCATGTTCTCCTGTATTCTCCAACATTCTCCCGTATTCTCCAACATTCTCCCATATTATCCTGTATTCTCCCATATTATCCTGTATTCTCCAACATTATCCCGTATTCTCTAACATTCTCCCATATTATCCTGTATTCTCCAACATTCTCCCGTATTCTCCAACATTATCCTGTATTCTCCAACATTCTCCCATATTATCCTGTATTCTCCCCTATTATCCTCTATTCTCCCATATTATCCTGTATTCTCCAACATTCTCCCGTATTCTCCAACATTATCCTGTATTCTCCAACATTCTCCCATATTATCCTGTATTCTCCCCTATTATCCTCTATTCTCCCATATTATCCTGTATTCTCCAACATTCTCCCGTATTCTCCAACATTATCCCATATTATCCTGTATTTTCCAACATTTTCCCGTATTCTCCAACATTCTCCCGTATTCTCCAACATTCTCCCATATTATCCTGTATTCCTCCCATATTATCCTGTATTCTCCCATATTATCCTGTATTCTCCAACATTCTCCCGTATTCTCCAACATTATCCCATATTATCCTGTATTCTCCATATTATCCTGTATTCTCCCATATTATCCTGTATTCTCCAACATTCTCCCGTATTCTCCAACATTATCCCATATTATCCTGTATTCTCCAACATTCTCCCGTATTCTCCAACATTATCCCATATTATCCTGTATTCTCCAACATTTTCCCGTATTCTCCAACATTCTCCCGTATTCTCCAACAATCTCCCATATTATCCTGTATTCTCCCCATATTATCCTGTATTCTCCCATATTATCCTGTATTCTCCCATATTATCCTGTATTCTCCAACATTCTCCCGTATTCTCCAACATTATCCCATATTATCCTGTATTCTCCAACATTCTCCCGTATTCTCCAACATTATCCTGTATTCTCCCAACATTCTCCCATATTATCCCTGTTATTCTCCCATATTATCCTGTATTCTCCCATATTATCCTGTATTCTCCAACATTCTCCCGTATTCTCCAACATTATCCCATATTATCCTGTATTCTCCAACATTCTCCCGTATTCTCCAACATTATCCCATATTATCCTGTATTCTCCAACATTTTCCCGTATTCTCCAACATTCTCCCGTATTCTCCAACATTCTCCCATATTATCCTGTATTCTCCCATATTATCCCGTATTCTCCCATATTCTCCCGTATTCTCCCCATATTCTCCCGTATTCTCCCATATTCTCCCGTATTATCCCATCTTCCCCCGTATTCTCCCATATTCTCCCGTATTCTCCCATATTCTCCCGTATTCTCCCATATTCTCCCGTATTCTCCCGTATTATCCCATCTTCCCCCGTATTCTCCCATATTCTCCCGTATTCTCCCATATTCTCCCGTATTCTCCCATATTCTCCCGTATTCACCCATATTCTCCCGTATTATCCCATCTTCCCCCATCTTCCCCCATATTCTCCCGTATTCTCCCATATTCTCCCGTATTCTCCCATATTCTCCCGTATTCTCCCATATTCTCCCGTATTCTCCCGTATTCTCCCGTATTCACCCATATTCTCCCGTATTCTCCCATATTCACCCGTATTCTCCCGTATTCACCAATATTCTCCCGTATTATCCCACATTCTCCCATATTCTCCCATATTTTTCTGTATTCTCCCATATTCACCAATATTATCCCGTATTATCCCACATTCTCCCAAATTCTCCCATATTTTTCCGTATTCTCCAATATTCTACCATATTATCCCATATTATTCGATATGCACCCATATTCTCCCATATTCACAATTTTCTCCCGTATTCTCCCATATTATCCTGTATTCTCCAATATTCACTCATGTTCTCCTGTATTCTCCAACATTCTCCCGTATTCTCCAACATTCTCCCATATTATCCTGTATTCTCCCATATTATCCTGTATTCTCCAACATTATCCCGTATTCTCTAACATTCTCCCATATTATCCTGTATTCTCCAACATTCTCCCGTATTCTCCAACATTATCCTGTATTCTCCAACATTCTCCCATATTATCCTGTATTCTCCCCTATTATCCTCTATTCTCCCATATTATCCTGTATTCTCCAACATTCTCCCGTATTCTCCAACATTATCCTGTATTCTCCAACATTCTCCCATATTATCCTGTATTCTCCCCTATTATCCTCTATTCTCCCATATTATCCTGTATTCTCCAACATTCTCCCGTATTCTCCAACATTATCCCATATTATCCTGTATTTTCCAACATTTTCCCGTATTCTCCAACATTCTCCCGTATTCTCCAACATTCTCCCATATTATCCTGTATTCTCCCATATTATCCTGTATTCTCCCATATTATCCTGTATTCTCCAACATTCTCCCGTATTCTCCAACATTATCCCATATTATCCTGTATTCTCCCATATTATCCTGTATTCTCCCATATTATCCTGTATTCTCCAACATTCTCCCGTATT
>NC_136899.1:369387-374387 GCF_949152265.1 Phoxinus phoxinus | reverse complement strand
TTAAGTTATGTATTTATACATATACAGAAATATACATATACAAAATCACAGTTAGTTAAACATGTATTAATTCAAACAATGTCATAATTTAAGGAAGAAACCATGAGCTCATTGAAGTGATGAAAACTGGTTTGTTAACAAATGATGACGTATAGAAAATGTAGCATTGTAGCATTTTTCCGTGTGTTTGTTGTTTGTTGTTTAATCCCGGGATTTCTCCCTGTGTCGCTTCAGGATGTGTGTGACTGAATATGTAAATAACTCATTACGTGATTAATGCTCCCTCGTTTAGAGATGCTCTGATGATAATTAGGACGGAGCCGATAGCATCACGGCCCTTTGTTTATCCGGCCCGGCGGCGACTGAGACGAAATATGCTCCGCCATTACAGCGCAATTATCCCGCCAATTACAGCCGTCTTAATAGACTCATCGAGAGAAAACAGGATAATAATGAGGAACGGATGGGTGCTAATAAACGGATGACAAACAGATGGACAGATAAAGGGAGTGAACGCTTGACTTCAGTAATGAGTTTGAGTGATTAGAGACGGTGTGTCTCGGGAGGTGTGGTCTGGTTATGAAGGGGTTAACCCGGTTAATTAGTCTGGGATAATCTCTGGGATCCGGGACACTTCAGATCCGACTGGAAACTCCTGATTAAATGCTGATGATGTTTCTGCTTCTGTACACGATCTCGTGTTTAAGCTCATGAGCGTGTGTGTGTGTGTGTGTGTGTGTGTGTGCAGGTGAAGTGCTGTAAGTACTGGCCCGACGACACTGAGATCTACAGGGACATGAAGGTGACGCTCATCGAGACGCAGCTTCTCTCGGAATACGTCATTCGAACCTTCGCTGTGGAAAAGGTTCAGCATCAGTTATAAATATAATATGATCAAACTACACTACACTCATTCCATACACAGTTACAATCGAAATCACCCCCCTGTTGTAAATCAGGTTTATTGGAAACATTTGCAGACTTTCAGCTGTTTGCAATCAACAAATCAAACAAGAGTAATTGAAATAGCTCAACACAACAAATATGTCAAGTGGTTTCCCCAAATTCAACTAAAAATTCAACTTTTATTGACTTCTGCAGTGTGAGTGTGCGAGTGTGTGTGAGTATATAGTGTGTGTGCGAGTGTATAGCGTGTGTGTATCACTATGAACACAATGCCATGACTTCATCTCTGTGTGTGTGTGTGTGTGTGTGTGTGTGTGTGTGTGTGTTGACTGCAGCGAGGAGCTCATGAGATCAGAGAGATCCGGCAGTTCCACTTCACCGGCTGGCCGGATCACGGAGTGCCGTATCACTCCACGGGTCTGCTGGGATTCATCCGCCGGGTCAAGGCCAAGAGTCCTGCGAGCGCGGGGCCGATGGTGGTGCACTGCAGGTGACGCTCGACCCTCTCTCCGCACAACACCTGTGTGTGTGTGTGTGTGTGTGTGTGTGTGTGTTCTGTTAAATACGTGTGTGTGTGTGTGTGTCCTCAGCGCTGGAGCCGGACGCACCGGATGCTTCATCGTCATCGACATCATGCTGGACATGGCGGAGCGAGAAGGAGTCGTGGACATTTACAACTGTGTCAGAGAACTGCGCTCTCGCAGGGTTAACATGGTCCAGACCGAGGTGACCAATCACACACACACCAGCCAATCACACCAGCCAATCACACACACCAGCCAATCACACACACCTCACACCAGCCAATCACACACACCTCACACCAGCCAATCACACACACCAGCCGATCACACACACACCTCACACCAGCCAATCACACACACCTCACACCAGCCAATCACACACACCAGCCGATCACACACACACCTCACACCAGCCAATCACACACACCTCACACCAGCCAATCACACACACCAGCCGATCACACACACACCTCACACCAGCCAATCACACACACACACACACACACACACACCTCACACCAGCCAATCACACACACCTCACACCAGCCAATCACATACACCTCACATCCGCCAGAGCCAATCACACGCTGCCTCACACTCAAGCCCCGCCCACTCAGAGATATAACCTTGTACTTCTTGAAATAAAGTAACAATAAAGAAGCATAAAGAAACGTCTAGCCGGAGACTTTATCTGACCGTCACATGAAGAGAAACAACCCGAGGATATTTCAAATGTCACTTCATGAATGATTTGCGTCAAGCGGTCAGTCTGATCGCTGTCTGGCTCATACGTCTGTTATATAAGGGAGAGAAATATGTATCTGAAGTTTCCATAAACATTAGATTTTCCGAGATTTCATCCATGGGTTGTTTATATTCAACTGGTTAAATGGATGTATTGATTGATGGATGTATTGATGGATGGATGTATTGATGGATGTATTGATGGATGGATGGATGGATGTATTGATGGATGGATGTATTGATGGATGTATTGATGGATGGATGGATGGATGGATGGATGTATTGATGGATGGATGGATGGATGTATTGATGGATGGATGGATTGATGGATGGATGTATTGATGGATGTATTGATGGATTTATTGATGGATGGATTGATGGATGTATTGATGGATGTATTGATGGATGTATTGATGGATGGATGGATGGATGTATTGATGGATGGATGTATTGATGGATGGATGTATTGATGGATGGATGTATTGATGGATGGATGTATTGATGGATGTATTGATGGATGGATGTATTGATGGATGTATTGATGGATGTATTGATGGATGGATGTATTGATGGATGGATGTATTGATGGATGGATGGATGTATTGATGGATGGATGTATTGATGGATGGATGTATTGATGGATGTATTGATGGATGGATGTATTGATGGATGTATTGATGGATGTATTGATGGATGGATGTATTGATGGATGGATGTATTGATGGATGGATGTATTGATGGATGTATTGATGGATGGATGTATTGATGGATGGATGTATTGATGGATGTATTGATGGATGTATTGATGGATGGATGTATTGATGGATGGATGTATTGATGGATGTATTGATGGATGGATGTATTGATGGATGGATGTATTGATGGATGGATGTATTGATGGATGGATGTATTGATGGATGGATGTATTGATGGATGTATGGATGGATGGATGGATGGATGTATTGATGGATGGATGTATTGATGGATGTATTGATGGATGTATTGATGGATGGATGTATTGATGGATGGATGTATTGATGGATGGATGTATTGATGGATGTATGGATGGATGGATGGATGGATGTATTAATGGATGGATGTATTGATGGATGTATTGATGGATGGATGTATTGATGGATGGATGTATTATTGGATGGATGTATTGATGGATGGATGTATTGATGGATGGATGTATTGATGGATGGATGTATTGATGGATGGATGTGTTGATGGATGGATGGATGGATGGATGTATTGATGGATGTATTGATGGATGGATGTATTGATGGATGGATGGATGGATGTATTGATGGATGGATGTATTGATGGATGGATGTATTGATGGATGGATGTATTGATGGATGGATGTATTGATGGATAGATGTATTGATGGATAGATGTATTGATGGATGTACTGATCTGTCATTGGTTTATTGCTGTTCCAGGAGCAGTATGTGTTCATCCATGACGCCATCCTGGAGGCGTGTCTCTGTGGGGACACCACAATCCCGGCCAATCAGCTTCGCTCAGTGTATTACGACATGAACCGCTTGGACCCGCAGACCAACTCCAGCCAGATCAAGGAGGAGTTCAGGGTCAGTGCACGACATGCCAACTGTAGAGACACATCCCAATAGTCCACAAGATGAGCTGCAAATCATTCAATAATTAAGTTATACATTTTATATGGTGCTCTTTTTATTTTTTATTATTTCAATGAAATGATTGTACTATATTTTAGTTTGATAATATATTTTTTATTTAATATTTTTTGGCGATTTTATGGTACTAAAATATTAAAAATGTACAAAAATATTATTACAATTTTTTATATGAAATATACATTTTCAAAAAGACATTTGACTCTAAACATGCAAGAAAATCCAAGCCATAAATCTAAACAAGTTGTGTTCAGTGAGATGTTGTTCGGCTGCAGTACCGAACGCTTCCACTAGAGGAAACTCTCATGTGTTTGACCGCGAGGAGCACCAGAGGGTTAACGCTGTAATAGAATAACATAAGTTGATATAAACACGTATGTTTCCTCCGGCAGACGTTGAACATGGTGACGCCGACGTTACGCGTGGAGGACTGTAGCATCGCTCTGCTGCCGCGGAACCACGAGAAGAACCGCTGCATGGATGTTCTCCCTCCGGACCGATGCCTGCCCTTCCTCATCACCATCGACGGGGAGAGCAGCAACTACATCAACGCCGCGCTCATGGACGTACGTTACCCGCGCGTGGTCATGTGATCAGTGAACGGTTCAAAAACAGATGGAATTTATTCATTTCACTGCCAGAAAAATGGCTAAGAGTGAGAGTCAATAACACTGAACGAACACAAGCGCTTGTTTGTTAAACAGGAACATTTTTATTTTTAAATTTTTACATGAAATGCATATTTTCAAAAATACATTTTACTCTATAACTGCAAGAACATCAAAGCTATACATCTAAACAAGTTGTGTTAAAAATGTTAGTGTGATATCTCAGTAAATGATGTTCCAGTGAGATGTTGTGCGGCTGCAGTACCGAACGCCTCCACTAGAGGAACTCTCTCGTGTGTCTGACCACACGTGAGGCTTGAGTACAGCAAGTGCCAAAACCTTTACCAAGTTTCGTACCATTCCGATTCTAGAAAAAATAAACTGAAAATTTTCCTCGTAAAACATTTAGTAAAACTAAACTATCATCAGCATCGCGGGAGAGAGCAGCAACGACATCAACGCCGCGATCATGTGATCATGTGATCAATGAAAGTGTGTGTGTGAGTGTGTGTGTGTGTGTGTGTGTGTGTGTGTGTGTGTGTGTGTGTGTGTGTGTG
>NC_136899.1:336887-364387 GCF_949152265.1 Phoxinus phoxinus | reverse complement strand
CAAAAGCTCATCTTCAGTGTATTCCGGTTCAAATAAATACGGTTCGGGATCAGCACCAAAGTAAATGTCATCTAAATCGTCTCTCATAATGTCTCCACGCTACAAGGCACGCTCCCTGTGCAAGCAGGTCGTCACGTTGGTTTGTTGACGGCAAGTGCTTCGTCATATCATTACGCTGCAGCACACATGGTACGGCCGCACAGTTGCTTGATTCTTACGCCGGAATGAGAGTAGTTCCTGCCATATAGGCTTGGAAAATCGCAACTTTTCATTTTCCGTCGATCTTAGTACACGGTTTAACTACAGAAGAGTCGAGTTTTAAATAGGAAAAATATTGAAACTCGTTGGTCATTTTGAAAGAAATGCTACTGGACCCATCAGAATCAATGGTCTATGCTAAGCTATGCTACAAGTGGTACCGTCAGACCCGGAATGGATTCGAAAACGGTAAAACTCAACTGTTTAACTCTGGGGGAGCTGGAAAATGAGCCTATTTCCAAAAAAATGTGGAAAATGAATTGTCAGTTTTGCATCAGAATATCAACATTCACTGGATATTATGGAAAAAGAAAATCTTTAAAATGTGAATTTGATCAGAAAAACACAGATGTTCTGAAGATTCATTGAACAAACTCTGACGATCGGTCACTCGCTGAAGAGTTCATGAACTCCGAGTTAGACACACATGATCCAATCGTTTCAATGATGAGGATTTATCAAGACTTACATGATGAGGCCTGTAATTCTGTACATGTAGCAATGCATCTCTACACTAAATCTCTACACTATATCTCTACACTAACTCTCTACACTATATCTCTACACTAACTCTCTACTAAATCTCTACACTAACTCTCTACACTAACTCTCTACTCTAACTCTCTACACTAACTCTCTACACTAACTCTCTACACTAACTCTCTACACTAAATCTCTACACTAACTCTCTACTCTAAATCTCTACTCTAACTCTCTACACTAACTCTCTACACTAACTCTCTACACTAACTCTCTACACTAACTCTCTACACTAACTCTCTACACTAAATCTCTACACTAACTCTCTACTCTAAATCTCTACTCTAACTCTCTACACTAACTCTCTACACTAAATCTCTACACTAACTCTCTACACTAACTCTCTACTCTAACTCTCTACACTAACTCTCTACACTAACTCTCTACACTAACTCTCTACACTAACTCTCTACACTAACTCTCTACACTAACTCTCTACACTAACTCTCTACACTAAATCTCTACACTAACTCTCTACACTAACTCTCTACTCTAAATCTCTACACTAAATCTCTACACTAACTCTCTACACTAACTCTCTACACTAACTCTCTACACTAACTCTCTACTCTAACTCTCTACACTAACTCTCTACACTAAATCTCTACACTAACTCTCTACACTAACTCTCTACTCTAACTCTCTACACTAACTCTCTACACTAAATCTCTACACTAACTCTCTACACTAAATCTCTACACTAACTCTCTACACTAACTCTCTACTCTAACTCTCTACACTATATCTCTACACTAAATCTCTACACTAAATCTCTACACTAACTCTCTACACTAACTCTCTACACTAAATCTCTACACTAAATCTCTACACTAAATCTCTAAACTATATCTCTACACTAAATCTCTACACTATATCTCTACACTAAATCTCTACACTAAATCTCTACACTAAATCTCTACACTAACTCTCTACACTAAATCTCTACTCTAACTCTCTACACTAACTCTCTACACTAAATCTCTACACTAACTCTCTACACTAACTCTCTACACTAACTCTACACTAAATCTCTACTCTAACTCTCTACACTAACTCTCTACACTAAATCTCTACACTAAATCTCTACACTAACTCTCTACACTAAATCTCTACACTAAATCTCTACTCTAACTCTCTACACTAACTCTCTACTCTAACTCTCTACACTAACTCTCTACTCTAACTCTCTACACTAACTCTCTACACTAACTCTCTACACTAAATCTCTACACTAACTCTCTACACTAACTCTCTACACTAACTCTCTACTCTAACTCTCTACACTAACTCTCTACTCTAACTCTCTACTCTAACTCTCTACACTAAATCTCTACACTAACTCTCTACACTAACTCTCTACTCTAACTCTCTACACTAAATCTCTACACTAACTCTCTACACTAACTCTCTACACTAACTCTCTACTCTAACTCTCTACACTAACTCTCTACTCTAACTCTCTACACTAACTCTCTACTCTAACTCTCTACACTAAATCTCTACACTAACTCTCTACACTAACTCTCTACTCTAACTCTCTACACTAAATCTCTACACTAACTCTCTACTCTAACTCTCTACACTAACTCTCTACACTAACTCTCTACACTAAATCTCTACACTAACTCTCTACACTAACTCTCTACTCTAACTCTCTACACTAACTCTCTACTCTAACTCTCTACACTAACTCTCTACACTAAATCTCTACACTAACTCTCTACTCTAACTCTCTACACTAACTCTCTACACTAACTCTCTACACTAAATCTCTACACTAACTCTCTACACTAACTCTCTACTCTAACTCTCTACACTAACTCTCTACTCTAACTCTCTACTCTAACTCTCTACACTAAATCTCTACACTAACTCTCTACACTAACTCTCTACACTAACTCTCTACACTAACTCTCTACACTAAATCTCTACACTAAATTTCTACACTAAATCTCTACACTAAATCTCTAAACTATATCTCTACACTAAATCTCTACACTATATCTCTACACTAAATCTCTACACTAAATCTCTACACTAAATCTCTACACTAACTCTCTACACTAAATCTCTACTCTAACTCTCTACACTAACTCTCTACACTAAATCTCTACACTAACTCTCTACACTAACTCTCTACACTAACTCTACACTAAATCTCTACTCTAACTCTCTACACTAACTCTCTACACTAAATCTCTACACTAAATCTCTACACTAACTCTCTACACTAAATCTCTACACTAAATCTCTACTCTAACTCTCTACACTAACTCTCTACTCTAACTCTCTACACTAACTCTCTACTCTAACTCTCTACACTAACTCTCTACACTAACTCTCTACACTAAATCTCTACACTAACTCTCTACACTAACTCTCTACACTAACTCTCTACTCTAACTCTCTACACTAACTCTCTACTCTAACTCTCTACTCTAACTCTCTACACTAAATCTCTACACTAACTCTCTACACTAACTCTCTACTCTAACTCTCTACACTAAATCTCTACACTAACTCTCTACACTAACTCTCTACACTAACTCTCTACTCTAACTCTCTACACTAACTCTCTACTCTAACTCTCTACACTAACTCTCTACTCTAACTCTCTACACTAAATCTCTACACTAACTCTCTACACTAACTCTCTACTCTAACCCTCTACACTAAATCTCTACACTAACTCTCTACTCTAACTCTCTACACTAACTCTCTACACTAACTCTCTACACTAAATCTCTACACTAACTCTCTACACTAACTCTCTACTCTAACTCTCTACACTAACTCTCTACTCTAACTCTCTACACTAACTCTCTACACTAAATCTCTACACTAACTCTCTACTCTAACTCTCTACACTAACTCTCTACACTAACTCTCTACACTAAATCTCTACACTAACTCTCTACACTAACTCTCTACTCTAACTCTCTACACTAACTCTCTACTCTAACTCTCTACTCTAACTCTCTACACTAAATCTCTACACTAACTCTCTACACTAACTCTCTACTCTAACTCTCTACACTAAATCTCTACACTAACTCTCTACTCTAACTCTCTACACTAACTCTCTACACTAACTCTCTACACTAACTCTCTACACTAAATCTCTACACTAACTCTCTACACTAACTCTCTACACTAACTCTCTACTCTAACTCTCTACACTAAATCTCTACACTAAATCTCTACACTAACTCTCTACTCTAACTCTCTACACTAAATCTCTACACTAACTCTCTACTCTAAATCTCTACACTAACTCTCTACACTAACTCTCTACACTAACTCTCTACACTAACTCTCTACTCTAACTCTCTACACTAACTCTCTACTCTAACTCTCTACACTAACTCTCTACACTAACTCTCTACACTAAATCTCTACACTAAATCTCTACACTAAATCTCTACACTAACTCTCTACACTAACTCTCTACACTAACTCTCTACACTAAATCTCTACACTAACTCTCTACTCTAACTCTCTACACTAACTCTCTACACTAACTCTCTACACTAAATCTCTACACTAACTCTCTACACTAACTCTCTACTCTAACTCTCTACACTAACTCTCTACTCTAACTCTCTACACTAACTCTCTACTCTAACTCTCTACACTAAATCTCTACACTAACTCTCTACACTAACTCTCTACTCTAACTCTCTACACTAAATCTCTACACTAACTCTCTACTCTAACTCTCTACACTAACTCTCTACACTAACTCTCTACACTAACTCTCTACACTAACTCTCTACACTAACTCTCTACTCTAACTCTCTACACTAAATCTCTACACTAAATCTCTACACTAACTCTCTACTCTAACTCTCTACACTAACTCTCTACACTAACTCTCTACTCTAACTCTCTACACTAACTCTCTACACTAACTCTCTACACTAACTCTCTACTCTAACTCTCTACACTAACTCTCTACACTAACTCTCTACACTAACTCTCTACTCTAACTCTCTACACTAACTCTCTACACTAAATCTCTACACTAAATCTCTACACTAAATCTCTACACTAAATCTCTACACTAAATCATACACTAAATCTCTACACTAAATCTCTACACTAAATCTCTACACTAAATCTCTACACTAAATCATACACTAAATCTCTACACTTAAATTCCATAAAGCTGCATAATAAATGTATACATATATGATCATGTGTATCTTTAGGGTTTATTTTTCATCACAGAATAATGTCTTTACTGATTGGATGGTTAGAAGTTTACTGAAGTGTTTGTTGTGTTTTAATGAGCGTCCTGCATGGACATCAGTGCAGAAGACACAGATGGAGACGAAATCAAGACATTAAAGCTTCAGATGATGAAGACATTTGTGTTTATTCAGTGATTCACTGCGTCTGATGAGGAATGAAGAGTGTTCACTGGTGCGAGTGTTCACTGGTGCGAGTGTTCACTGGTGCGAGTGTTCACTGGTGCGAGTGTTCACTGGTGCGGGCGCAGGGCCTTCATGAAGTTGGTCTTGGGTAGATGCTCGTTCTGAGCCGACGCGGGACAGAAGAACGGCGGGATGAAGTCTTGAGGATTCTGAACGCCCAGCAGATGATTATAGAAACTGAGAAACAGAGACACGTTTATGAATGTGATTATTAAACATCATCAAACACTGTGATAGTGGAGTGTGTGTGTGTGTGTGTGTGTGTGTGTGTGTGTGTGTGTGTGTGTGTGTGTGTGTGTGTGTGTGTGTGTGTGTGTGTGTGTGTGTGTGTGTGTGTGTGTGTGTGTGTGTGTGTGTGTGTGTGTGTGTGTGTGTGTGTGTGTGTGTGTGTGTGTGTGTGTGTGTGTGAGAGAGAGATGCTGCACCTCATGGTGATCCATCCAGTCTGTGGCGTGAAGACCGACGCGCTGACTGGCAGACAGGTGAACTCAGTGAAGGTCAACATGTACTGAGCTGGAGACGACACACACATGATTCACTACAGACTGATTCACTACAGGACAGATGATTCACGACTCACTACAGGACAGATGATTCACGATTCACTACAGGACAGATGATTCACGACTCACTACAGGACAGATGATTCACGACTCACTACAGGACAGATGATTCACGATTCAATAAAGGACAGATGATTCACGATTGACTACAGGACAGATGATTCACGACTCACTACAGGACAGATGATTCACGACTCACTACAGGACAGATGATTCACGATTCACTACAGGACAGATGATTCACGATTGACTACAGGACAGATGATTCACGATTGACTACAGGACAGATGATTCACGATTGACTACAGGACAGATGATTCACGACTCACTACAGGACAGATGATTCACGATTCACTACAGGACAGATGATTCACGATTCACTACAGGACAGATGATTCACGATTCACTACAGGACAGATGATTCACTACAGGACAGATGATTCACGACTCACTACAGGACAAATGATTCACGACTCACTACAGGACAGATGATTCACGACTCACTACAGGACAGATGATTCACAGCAGCTGCACAGAACTAAACTGGGCTAATCTGAGCGGTTCTGATGTTTGATGAAGATTGCTGTTGTTATTGTTTATGACTGTGGAATAAAGCGGACTGCACTCACCCTGGATCTCAGGAATCTCCCCGACCCAGGAGTTGGTCAGCAGACCCAGACCCGGAACAGAAGTGGTTCCCAGGATCACCTGACTCATGAATGAGGCGTCGGCCGGGACCCGCGTCGGGTGGAACCGGGTCTCCAGAACCTTCTTCTCACAGTGCAGGCGCGAGTAATCGATCTCATACATGATGCCCTGTGGATCCGGGAGAAACACTCACATGATGACGGGAGCTTCTCACTAAAGCTTCTTTATCCGCATTTGTGGTTCATGAGGAACCTCATCAGTGTGTGTGTGTGAGTGTGTGTGTTACTCGCCGTTCTGAAGTGCATGAGCAGATCCATCAGGACGGTCTCGTTATAGATGACCATGTAGTTCCTGAAGCGGATCTGCTGAGCGTGAGCATCATACGAGTATGTGGCGGCAGAGGTTATGATGCCATCAGCGGCCGTCTGGAGGACGAACAACAGCAGCATTACATCACTGACACCGTCACGAATATGACTGATCAAAAACCGTCACGAATATGACTGATCAAAAACCGTCACGAATATGACTAATCAAAAACTGTCACGAATATGACTAATCAAAAACTGTCACGAATATGACTGATCAAAAACGTCTCGAATATGACTAATCAAAAACTGTCACGAATATGACTAATCAAAAACCGTCTCGAATATGACTAATCAAAAACTGTCACGAATATGACTAATCAAAAACTGTCACGAATATGACTGACCAAAAACCGTCACGAATATGACTGACCAAAACCGTCACGAATATGACTGACCAAAACCGTCTCGAATATGACTGACCAAAACCGTCACGAATATGACTAATCAAAAACTGTCACGAATATGACTGATCAAAACCGTCTCGAATATGACTAATCAAAAACTGTCACGAATATGACTGACCAAAACCGTCACGAATATGACTGACCAAAACCGTCTCGAATATGACTGACCAAAACCGTCACGAATATGACTGACCAAAACCGTCACGAATATGACTGACCAAAACCGTCTCGAATATGACTGATCAAAAACCGTCACGAATATGACTGATCAAAACCGTCACGAATATGACTGACCAAAACCGTCACGAATATGACTGACCAAAACCGTCACGAATATGACTGACCAAAACCGTCTCGAATATGACTAATCAAAAACTGTCACGAATATGACTGATCAAAAACCGTCACGAATATGACTGACCAAAACCGTCTCGAATATGACTGACCAAAACCTTCTCGAATATGACTGACCAAAACCGTCTCGAATATGACTGACCAAAACCGTCTCGAATATGACTGATCAAAAACCGTCACGAATATGACTGATCAAAAACGTCTCGAATATGACTAATCAAAAACCGTCACAAATATGACTAATCAAAAACCGTCACGAATATGACTAATCAAAAACCGTCACGAATATGACTAATCAAAAACCGTCACGAATATGACTAATCAAAAACCGTCACGAATATGACTAATCAAAAACGTCTCGAATATGACTAATCAAAAACCGTCACGAATATGACTAATCAAAAACCGTCACGAATATGACTAATCAAAAACGTCTCGAATTTGACTAATCAAAAACTGTCACGAATATGACTAATCAAAAACCGTCTCGAATATGACTAATCAAAAACCGTCACGAATATGACTAATCAAAAACGTCTCGAATATGTCTGACCAAAAACGTCTCGAATATGACTGACCAAAACCGTCTCGAATATGTCTGACCAAAAACGTCTCGAATATGACTGACCAAAACCGTCTCGAATATGTCTGACCAAAAACGTCTCGAATATGACTAATCAAAAACCGTCACGAATATGACTGACCAAAACCGTCTCGAATATGACTAACCAAAAACGTCTCGAATATGACTGATCAAAAACCGTCTCGAATATGACTAATCAAAAACTGTCTCGAATATGACTAATCAAAAAACGTCACGAATATGACTGATCAAAAACGTCACGAATATGACTAATCAAAAACCGTCACGAATATGACTAATCAAAAACCGGCACGAATATGACTAATCAAAAACCGCCACGAATATGACTAATCAAAAACCGTCACGAATATGACTAATCAAAAACCGCCACGAATATGACTAATCAAAAACTGTCTCGAATATGACTAATCAAAAACCGTCACGAATATGACTAATCAAAAACCGCCACGAATATGACTAATCAAAAACCGTCACGAATATGACTGACCAAAACCGTCTCGAATATGACTGACCAAAACCGTCACGAATATGACTGACCAAAAACGTCTCGAATATGACTAATCAAAAACCGTCACGAATATGACTAATCAAAAACCGTCTCGAATATGACTGATCAAAAACTGTCACGAATATGACTAATCAAAAACTGTCTCGAATATGACTAATCAAAAACTGTCTCGAATATGACTAATCAAAAAACGTCACGAATATGACTGATCAAAAACCGTCACGAATATGACTGATCAAAAACCGTCACGAATATGACTAATCAAAAACCGTCACGAATATGACTAATCAAAAACCGTCTCGAATATGACTGATCAAAAACGTCACGAATATGACTAATCAAAAACCGTCACGAATATGACTAATCAAAAACCGGCACGAATATGACTAATCAAAAACTGTCTCGAATATGACTAATCAAAAACCGTCACGAATATGACTGATCAAAAACGTCACGAATATGACTAATCAAAAACTGTCACGAATATGACTAATCAAAAACCGTCACGAATATGACTAATCAAAAACAGTCACGAATATGACTAATCAAAAACCGTCACGAATATGACTAATCAAAAACCGTCACGAATATGACTAATCAAAAACCGTCTCGAATATGACTGATCAAAAACGTCACGAATATGACTAATCAAAAACCGTCACGAATATGACTAATCAAAAACCGGCACGAATATGACTAATCAAAAACTGTCTCGAATATGACTAATCAAAAACCGTCACGAATATGACTAATCAAAAACCGTCTCGAATATGACTGATCAAAAACGTCACGAATATGACTAATCAAAAACCGTCACGAATATGACTAATCAAAAACCGGCACGAATATGACTGATCAAAAACCGTCTCGAATATGACTGATCAAAAACGTCACGAATATGACTAATCAAAAACCGTCACGAATATGACTAATCAAAAACCGTCTCGAATATGACTGATCAAAAACGTCACGAATATGACTAATCAAAAACCGTCACGAATATGACTAATCAAAAACCGGCACGAATATGACTAATCAAAAACTGTCTCGAATATGACTAATCAAAAACCGTCACGAATATGACTAATCAAAAACCGTCACGAATATGACTAATCAAAACCGTCTCGAATATGACTAATCAAAAACCGGCACGAATATGACTAATCAAAAACCGTCACGAATATGACTAATCAAAACCGTCTCGAATATGACTGACCAAAACCGTCACGAATATGACTGACCAAAAACGTCTCGAATATAATCAAAATTATGACTGAAAAAATGACAAATCAAAATTATGACTGAAAAAGTCTAGAAAATGACAAATCAAAATTATGACTGAAACAATCACAAATATGACATAAGTCAAAATGATGACTGAAACTCACGAATATAACAAATCAAAAACAATTACAAATATGACAAAACAAAATGATGACTGAAAATATGACAAATCAAAATTATGACTGAAAATATGACAAATCAAAATTATGACTGAAAATAAGACAAATCAAAATTATGACTGAAACCGTCACGAATATGACTAATCAAAAACCGTCACGAATATGACTAATCAAAATTATGACTGAAATAATCTCGAATATGACAAATCAAAATTATGACTGAAAATAAGACAAATCAAAATTATGACTGAAACCGTCACGAATATGACTAATCAAAAACCGTCACGAATATGACTAATCAAAATTATGACTGAAATAATCTCGAATATGACAAATCAAAATTATGACTGAAAATAAAACAAATCAAAATTATGACTGAAACCGTCACGAATATGACAAATCAAAATTATGACTGAAAATATGACAAATCAAAATTATGACTGAAACCGTCACGAATATGACAAATCAAAATTATGACTGAAAATATGACAAATCAAAATTATGACTGAAACCATCACGAATATTGACATGAGAGAATATTGACAAATTATGACATACTAAGTTGTAATTATGACAAATTATGACGTAAAAACTATTAGATAAAATTTGGAATTTACTTGAAATGTTGACTTGGAAAGTCAAAATTATGACATACAACTGAAATTATGATGTAAAAAGTTATAATTATGACAGTAAAAGGTGAGATATGACATAAAACGTTATAACAATAACAACATAAAAGGTAAAAATGATGACATGTAAAAACTAAATTATGAAAAAATTTGTTGTTTGTCATAATTATGGCTTTTTAAAGTAATAATTAAGAGAGAGAGAGACACTCACCATAGACACGCCGCCCACATACTGAGCCGGAGACTCTGTTAGAGAGAGAGAGTTAACTCATCACAGAGGAATGAATGATGTGAATATAGAGATATGAATGTGAATATAAAGATATGAATGTGAATATAGAGATATGAATGTGAATATTCACCGCAGGGCCGAGGCTGAGCGCTGATGAAGCTGCAGGACAAGAGCAGGATCAAACCTCTCATGATGATGAAGATGAAGATGAAGAGCGCTCACACTCTCTCTTATACACACACACACACACACACACACACACCTGCACAGGTGAGACACACCCCACCGTTACGCCACACACAGCAGATTACACGCCTGTCAATCATTTCAGATTTATGACTCACTTTAGCCTGCAGAGATACAGGAAAATTCCACAATATTCATCAATAATAATGATAAGCATTTATCAAGATTCCCGAGTTCGTGATTTTGAATGTGTAAAATCTTCCCAGCTGACAGAAATATGTTCCGAGAACTTTCACATTAAATCATAACAATGTTATTTCTGAAAGTTCTCAGAATAATAAAAACGGGCGTTTAAAAAAATAAAATAATCAAAGTTAAAGGAGCGTTACATTGTGTCATTCCTCAAACATTATGGAACGTTACATTGTGTCATTCCTCAAACATTATGGAGCGTTACATTGTGTCATTCCTCAAACATTATGGAACGTTACATTGTGTCATTCCTCAAACATTATGGAACGTTACATTGTGTCATTCCTCAAACATTATGGAGCGTTACATTGTGTCATTCCTCAAACATTATGGAACGTTACATTGTGTCATTCCTCAAACATTATGGAACGTTACATTGTGTCATTCCTCAAACATTATGGAACGTTACATTGTATCATTCCTCAAACATTATGGAACGTTACATTGTATCATTCCTCAAACATTATGGAGCGTTACATTGTGTCATTCCTCAAACATTATGGAGCGTTACATTGTGTCATTCCTCAAACATTATGGAGCGTTACATTGTGTCATTCCTCAAACATTATGGAGCGTTACATTGTGTCATTCCTCAAACATTATGGAACGTTACATTGTGTCATTCCTCAAACATTATGGAGCGTTACATTGTGTCATTCCTCAAACATTATGGAGCGTTACATTGTGTCATTCCTCAAACATTATGGAGCGTTACATTGTGTCATTCCTCAAACATTATGAAACGTTACATTGTGTCATTCCTCAAACATTATGAAGCGTTACATTGTGTCATTCCTCAAACATTATGGAGCGTTACATTGTGTCATTCCTCAAACATTATGGAGCGTTACATTGTGTCATTCCTCAAACATTATGGAACGTTACATTGTGTCATTCCTCAAACATTATGGAGCGTTACATTGTGTCATTCCTCAAACATTATGGAACGTTACATTGTATCATTCCTCAAACATTATGGAGCGTTACATTGTGTCATTCCTCAAACATTATGAAACGTTACATTGTATCATTCCTCAAACATTATGGAACGTTACATTGTGTCATTCCTCAAACATTATGGAACGTTACATTGTGTCATTCCTCAAACATTATGGAACGTTACATTGTATCATTCCTCAAACATTATGAAACGTTACATTGTATCATTCCTCAAACATTATGGAACATTACATTGTGTCATTCCTCAAACATTATGGAACGTTACATTGTATCATTCCTCAAACATTATGGAGCGTTACATTGTGTCATTCCTCAAACATTATGAAACGTTACATTGTGTCATTCCTCAAACATTATGAAGCGTTACATTGTATCATTCCTCAAACATTATGGAGCGTTACATTGTGTCATTCCTCAAACATTATGGAGCGTTACATTGTGTCATTCCTCAAACATTATGAAACGTTACATTGTGTCATTCCTCAAACATTATGGAGCGTTACATTGTGTCATTCCTCAAACATTATGAAGCGTTACATTGTATCATTCCTCAAACATTATGGAGCGTTACATTGTGTCATTCGTCAAACATTATGGAACGTTACATTGTGTCATTCCTCAAACATTATGGAGCGTTACATTGTGTCATTCCTCAAACATTATGGAACGTTACCTTGTGTCATTCCTCAAACATTATGGAACGTTACATTGTGTCATTCCTCAAACATTATGGAGCGTTACATTGTGTCATTCCTCAAACATTATGAAGCGTTACATTGTATCATTCCTCAAACATTATGGAGCGTTACATTGTGTCATTCCTCAAACATTATGGAGCGTTACATTGTGTCATTCCTCAAACATTATGGAGCGTTACATTGTGTCATTCGTCAAACATTATGGAACGTTACATTGTGTCATTCCTCAAACATTATGGAGCGTTACATTGTGTCATTCCTCAAACATTATGGAACGTTACCTTGTGTCATTCCTCAAACATTATGGAGCGTTACATTGTGTCATTCCTCAAACATTATGGAACGTTACCTTGTGTCATTCCTCAAACATTATGGAACGTTACATTGTGTCATTCCTCAAACATTATGGAGCGTTACATTGTGTCATTCCTCAAACATTATGGAACGTTACATTGTGTCATTCCTCAAACATTATGGAGCGTTACATTGTGTCATTCCTCAAACATTATGGAGCGTTACATTGTGTCATTCCTCAAACATTATGGAACGTTACATTGTATCATTCCTCAAACATTATGAAACGTTACATTGTGTCATTCCTCAAACATTATGGAGCGTTACATTGTGTCATTCCTCAAACATTATGGAGCGTTACATTGTGTCATTCCTCAAACATTATGAAACGTTACATTGTGTCATTCCTCAAACATTATGGAGCGTTACATTGTGTCATTCGTCAAACATTATGGAACGTTACATTGTGTCATTCCTCAAACATTATGGAGCGTTACATTGTGTCATTCCTCAAACATTATGGAGCGTTACATTGTATCATTCCTCAAACATTATGGAGCGTTACATTGTGTCATTCTTCAAACATTATGGAACGTTACATTGTGTCATTCCTCAAACATTATGGAACGTTACATTGTGTCATTCCTCAAACATTATGGAACGTTACATTGTATCATTCCTCAAACATTATGGAACGTTACATTGTGTCATTCCTCAAACATTATGGAACGTTACATTGTGTCATTCCTCAAACATTATGGAACGTTACATTGTGTCATTCCTCAAACATTATGGAGCGTTACATTGTGTCATTCCTCAAACATTATGGAGCGTTACATTGTATCATTCCTCAAACATTATGAAACGGTACATTGTGTCATTCCTCAAACATTATGAAACGTTACATTGTGTCATTCATCAAACATTATGAAACGTTACATTGTATCATTCCTCAAACATTATGAAACGTTACATTGTGTCATTCCTCAAACATTATGGAACGTTACATTGTGTCATTCCTCAAACATTATGGAACGTTACATTGTGTCATTCCTCAAACATTATGGAACGTTACATTGTATCATTCCTCAAACATTATGAAACGTTACATTGTGTCATTCCTCAAACATTATGGAACGTTACATTGTGTCATTCAATGAGTGTGTGTGAGGAGTGTGTGTGAGGAGTGTGTGTGAGGTGTGTTTGTGAGGTGTGTGTGGAGTGTGTGTGAGGTGTGTGTGTGGAGTGTGTGTGAGGTGTGTGTGTGTGGAGTGTGTGTGAGGAGTGTGTGAGGAGTGTGTGTGAGGTGTGTGTGTGAGGAGTGTGTGTGAGGTGTGTTTGTGAGGTGTGTGTGGAGTGTGTGTGAGGTGTGTGTGTGTGTGTGTGTGGAGTGTGTGTGAGGTGTGTGTGTGTGTGTGTGTGTGGAGTGTGTGAGAGGTGTGTGAGGAGTGTGTGTGAGGTGTGTGTGGAGTGTGTGAGAGGTGTGTGAGGAGTGTGTGTGAGGTGTGTGTGTGTGTGTGAGGTGTGTGTGTGTGTGTGTGTGGAGTGTGTGTGAGGTGTGTGTGTGGAGTGTGTGTGAGGAGTGTGTGAGAGGTGTGTAAGGAGTGTTTGTGAGGTGTGTGTGTGTGAGGAGCGTGTGTGAGGAGTGTTTGTGAGGTGTGTGTGTGTGAGGAGCGTGTGTGAGGAGTGTGTGTGGAGTGTGTGTGTGTGAGGAGTGTTTGTGAGGTGTGTTTGTGAGGTGTGTTTGTGAGGTGTGTGTGTGAGGAGTGTGTGTGAGGTGTGTTTGTGATGTGTGTGTGTAGTGTGTGTGTGTGTGTGTTTGGAGTGTGTGTGAGGTGTGTGTGTGTGTGTGGAGTGTGTGAGAGGTGTGTGTGGAGTGTGTGTGAGGTGTGTGTGTGTGTGTGTGGAGTGTGTGTGAGGTGTGTGTGTGTGGAGTGTGTGAGAGGTGTGTGAGGAGTGTGTGTGAGGTGTGTGTGTGAGGTGTGTGTGTGTGTGGAGTGTGTGTGAGGTGTGTGTGTGTGTGTGTGGAGTGTGTGTGAGGTGTGTGTGTGTGTGTGTGTGGAGTGTGTGTGTGGAGTGTGTGAGAGGTGTGTGAGGAGTGTGTGTGAGGTGTGTGTGTGAGGTGTGTGTGTGTGTGTGTGTGTGTGTGTGTGTGTGTGGAATGTGTGTGTGTGTGTGTGTGTGTGTGTGGAGTGTGTGTGAGGTGTGTGTGTGTGTGTGTGTGGAGTGTGTGAGAGGTGTGTGAGGAGTGTGTGTGAGGTGTGTGTGTGTGTGAGGTGTGTGTGTGTGTGTGTGGAGTGTGTGTGAGGTGTGTGTGTGGAGTGTGTGTGAGGAGTGTGTGAGAGGTGTGTGAGGAGTGTGTGAGAGGTGTGTAAGGAGTGTTTGTGAGGTGTGTGTGTGTGAGGAGCGTGTGTGAAGAGTGTGTGTGGAGTGTGTGTGTGTGTGTGAGGAGTGTTTGTGAGGTGTGTGTGTGTGTGTGTGTGAGGAGTGTTTGTGAGGTGTGTGTGTGTGTGTGAGAGGTGTGTGTGTGTGTGTGGAGTGTG
Organism: Phoxinus phoxinus; assembly: GCF_949152265.1. Lineage (NCBI taxonomy): Eukaryota > Metazoa > Chordata > Actinopteri > Cypriniformes > Leuciscidae > Phoxinus > Phoxinus phoxinus. Next base: position 348,501 of record NC_136899.1, on the reverse strand, counting down.
TGTGAGGTGTGTGTGTGGAGTGTGTGTGAGGAGTGTGTGTGAGGTGTGTGTGAGGTGTGTGTGTGGAGTGTGTGTGAGGAGTGTGTGTGAGAGGTGTGTGAGGAGTGTTTGTGAGGTGTTTGTGTGTGAGGAGCGTGTGTGAGGAGTGTGTGTGGAGTGTGTGTGTGTGAGGAGTGTTTGTGAGGTGTGTGTGTGTGTGTGTGAGGAGTGTTTGTGAGGTGTGTGTGTGTGTGTGTGTGTCTGTCTCTGGTGTGTGAGAGTCAGGTTTCTGAAATTGTGACAAGTGAGGATTTTGTGTGTAAGCGGTTCAAAAAAACTAAAATATAAATCTCACTATAATATTTTCTTAATTCAAATCATATTTAATCTTCTGTCAGTATTCTTAGTCAGAATCAGTTTTGTTGTCAGACACACGCTCGTCTGCTGATTTATTGATGTTATGAAAGTTTGATGATTATGAGCTTGACTCATGACTGGCTGTGGATGAGAGTTCTCCGTGATAAAGCAGATCTGAGGAACGACGCTTCGTAATCACCACAGGGAAAGTTCATGCGTTCTGATAAGATAAAACACCTGGACAATAATCAACATATTTCCATCATTAATGGAAGATTATCAATGATTAATGTGATCATCATGAGGACGTGCGGAACATGCGGTGTGAAGTGCATGATGGGACAGTACATCTGACTTCTGTTCACACACACACACACACACACACACTGAAGTGCATCCTCATCGGCACTGATCCTCTAACTGGTCTCCACACCGGCGGGATGACCAACCAGATGAACGGGATAATACTCTGATCCAGTCTGACCTCTGACCTGTAATGCTCCTGAATCATAATCACACACGGTTCGCTCGTGGCCAGAGAACTGAGTCTGGTTAATCACAAGGGTTTCTTCTCCATTCTGTCACTGATGGAGTTCTGGTTTCTGCCGCCTCGGCTTTGGCTTGCTTAGTTGGAGACATTTAATATTCAACAATATTATTGATCTGCCTTACTTCAGGCGGACGATGATGAAATCCTCTTCTAGAAACAAACTTTGTTGCATTATTTTCATGTTATCTGTGAAGCTGCTTGATACAATCCGTATAGTAAGAGGCGCTGTATAAATAAAGGTGACTTGACACACACGTTTATCTTTTGTTCAGTTTATTTGTATTAGTCCAAGTACACTTAGAACTGTACATCAGCTTGCTTATAATACAGTCACTTTATTACATTGATCAAAAAAACAAAAAAAATCCTCCTTCCTGAAAATGTGCGGAGAAAAGATTGGAGTCGGTCCTGGACTTCAGCTCGTCTTCACAATCATGATTCCTTTAAAATCAGTCAGTCTTTATCATTTCATGGACTGAACGGGGAAAAAGACACTTGAAGCAGAGCGTGTGTGTGTGTGTGTGTGTGTGAGTGAGTGAGAAACACCAGCATCCCAGAATTCCTCAAACTCATCCAGAGAAAAAGAAGCGTGCGAAATATGATCAAAGTAACGATAACAATAAACCAAACCTAGAGAAACTCCTCGCTCACTTTCACTTAAAAAAAAAAAAAACAAGGCTGTGTGAGTGTGTGTGTGTATATATGTGTGTGTGTGTGTGTGTGTGTGTGTGTGTGTGTGCGAGAGTGTGAATGTGTGTGTGTGCGAGAGTGTGTGTGTGTGTGTATCAGTCTCTGCTGGCTGGGATGGTCGTCTCACTGTAAACACAGAGTGTGTGTGTGTGGAAGGCTTCTGTTCACTCGTCGGATCCGGCCGAGCGCTTCTGAGTCCTCTTACGCGGAGACCGTCTGGGAGAGGCTTTATCTGAGAGACACACACACACACCAGCGTCAGTGACACGAGAAGCACACACACACACACACACGATCAACACAAGCACGTTAGCGAGACAGAAGCGCTCACCTCTCCGACTCGCCACTGGCCGGCCAGAGGAATAAAGAGAGAAGAGCGTGAGATCAGAGGAGAACACGATTCACAAACCGAGATCATATTTCATAATCACGCCTCTGACGTCACATGACATGCAATCTCTTTTATAACTCTTTTTATTTTGATTGTTTATATTTTTAAATCATTTATAAATGAGGCTGCACGACTCATTTTAAAATATTACGGATATAATAAGTATAATGATTATTATTTTTTGTACTTCTAAATATAAAATATGGAGAAAATATATATTACCATTGACATTAAAATAGTCAAAATAATATAATATTTGATAATTATAATAATCTTAAATTATAACACTAATTCTTCACTTTAATTTTGGTGGGAAATTATTGAATTACTGTAAACAAAAAATATGTATATAAAGCCTGCATGTGTAAAGTGTGCATTGAAGCCTTTAATGATTTACCCAGACATCAGTGTTCAGTTATTTAGATTAATTGAGCAGCCACCTTTGATTACTTTAACATATTTATTTTAATAAGAGCTCTGCAACGATTAATCGCATCACAAACTTTAATTTTGTGTTTACATAATTTACGTGCGTCTCCTATTTATATATATATATATATATATATAAATACACATATGCATATATAAGAAATATTTGCATGTATATACTGTGTATATATATACATATTTTAAATATATATAAAAAAATCTTAAATATATACATGCATGCGCACGCATTTATATATACAAAATAATTATACACAGTACAACCACACACATATATTATGTAAACAAACTTTTGGACGCAATTAATCACTGCACAGCCCTAATTTTAATTTAACTAGTGATTAAGCTTTCACGAGTCGGTGGACGAGTGTCGGTGAGCAGGCTGACTGTGATTGGCTGAAACTCACTGATCTGGTTGAGTGTTTCCTGTGGGATCCAGCTCATGTCCACATCATTGTGGTTGGAGGTTCCCATCTCGACTTTAGGTGCGGGTCGCCGCCTCTGCGCGCACACACACACACACACACACATCAGTAACTGAAGCACACATGAAGACTCCAGCAGCTGATGATGATGATGATGACCTCACCTTGCGTGACTCGAGCAGCTGATGAAGGCCGACCACCAGAAGAAGGCCGAGACCCGACAGGAACACGTACAGGAAGATCCTGGACACACACACACACACAAATGTGAGCACAGCGCCACCTGCTGCTAGAACACAGAATGAGCCGCACTAAAGCCTCACGTCTCTCCGTCCAGACCGTCTTCTCTCTCAGTGATGGTGACCGTCTGGTTGAACACGGCGTCCTGGAACACGTTACCCTGAAACAGAGAAGAGGAAGAGTGAGGAATCGGCAGTGAGGAAGAGTGAGGAATCGGCAGTGAGGAAGAGTGAGGAATCGGCAGTGAGGAAGAGTGAGGAATCGGCAGTGAGAAACCGGGAGGAATCGGCAGTGAGAAACCGGAAGGAATCGGCAGTGAGAAACCGGAAGGAATCGGCAGTGAGAAACAGGAAGTAATCGGCAGTGAGAAACCGGAAGGAGACGGCAGTGAGAAACCGGAAGGAATCGGCAGTGAGAACCAGGAAGGAATCGGCAGTGAGAACCAGGAAGGAAACGGCAGTGAGAAACCGGAAGGAATCGGCAGTGAGAAACCGGAAGGAATCGGCAGTGAGAAACCGAATCGGCAGTGAGAAACCGGAAGGAATCGGCAGTGAGAAACCGAATCGGCAGTGAGAAACCGGAAGGAAACGGCAGTGAGAAACCGGAAGGAATCGGCAGTGAGAAACCGAATCGGCAGTGAGAAACCGGAAGGAATCGGCAGTGAGAAACCGGAAGGAAACGGCAGTGAGAAACCGGAAGGAATCGGCAGTGAGAAACCGGAAGGAAACGGCAGTGAGAAACAGGAAGGAAACGGCAGTGAGAAACCGGAAGGAATCGGCAGTGAGAAACCGGAAGGAATCGGCAGTGAGAAACCGGAAGGAATCGGCAGTGAGAAACCGGAAGGAAACGGCAGTGAGAAACCGGAAGGAATCGGCAGTGAGAAACCGGAAGGAATCGGCAGTGAGAAACCGGAAGGAAACGGCAGTGAGAAACCGGAAGGAATCGGCAGTGAGAAACCGGAAGGAATCGGCAGTGAGAAACCGGAAGGAAACGGCAGTGAGAAACCGGAAGGAAACGGCAGTGAGAAACCGGAAGGAAACGGAAGTGAGAAACCGGAAGGAAACGGCAGTGAGAAACCGGAAGGAATCGGCAGTGAGAAACCGGAAGGAATCGGCAGTGAGAAACCGGAAGGAATCGGCAGTGAGAAACCGGAAGGAATCGGCAGTGAGAAACCGGAAGGAATCGGCAGTGAGAAACCGGAAGGAAACGGCAGTGAGAAACCGGAAGGAATCGGCAGTGAGAAACCGGAAGGAATCGGCAGTGAGAAACCGGAAGGAATCGGCAGTGAGAAACCGGAAGGAATCGGCAGTGAGAAACCGGAAGGAAACGGCAGTGAGAAACCGGAAGGAGACGGCAGTGAGAAACCGGAAGGAGACGGCAGTGAGAAACCGGAAGGAATCGGCAGTGAGAAACCGGAAGGAAACGGCAGTGAGAAACCGGAAGGAAACGGCAGTGAGAAACCGGAAGGAATCGGCAGTGAGAAACCGGAAGGAATCGGCAGTGAGAAACCGGAAGGAATCGGCAGTGAGAAACCGGAAGGAATCGGCAGTGAGAAACCGGAAGGAAACGGCAGTGAGAAACCGAAAGGAATCGGCAGTGAGAAACCGAAAGGAATCGGCAGTGAGAAACCGGAAGGAAACGGCAGTGAGAAACCGGAAGGAATCGGCAGTGAGAAACCGGAAGGAATCGGCAGTGAGAAACCGGAAGGAAACGGCAGTGAGAAACCGGAAGGAAACGGCAGTGAGAAACCGGAAGGAAACGGAAGTGAGAAACCGGAAGGAAACGGCAGTGAGAAACCGGAAGGAATCGGCAGTGAGAAACCGGAAGGAAACGGAAGTGAGAAACCGGAAGGAAACGGCAGTGAGAAACCGGAAGGAATCGGCAGTGAGAAACCGGAAGGAATCGGCAGTGAGAAACCGGAAGGAATCGGCAGTGAGAAACCGGAAGGAATCGGCAGTGAGAAACCGGAAGGAAACGGAAGTGAGAAACAGGAAGTAATGAGCAGAGAAACAGGAAGTAAACAGCAGGGAAACAGGAAGTGGCGACTCACGCTGATGTCCCTGTAGTTGAGGTTGATGACGAGACCGAAGGGTCTTCCGCCCATGGGCTCGGCCGGGATGAAGGAATACTCGAAGGTGGCCTGGCGCTGAGGAGGAACCTCGGTCCCCAGCTGCAGAGCCGTGAAGTTCTGGATGTAGAACTGGAAGTCCTGCGGGTAGCGGAACGAGGCGTCCAGGGAGTCCACGATGAAGTTCTCCGAGCCTTTGTTGGTGAATCCCAACAGGAACTTCACGATGTTGTTGGCGGGGAAATCTGACATTGAGAAAGAGAAATTTAGAGATGTAAACGAACATCTTTAAATGGAGCAGTTTGTTGAACCTTTAAACCAGTTTGCATGCGTTTGGTTGAGCATCATATTTACATCAGGCTTTTATGGCTCATAAAGTCTAATATAGTGAGAACATGGAGGAAAACAGACCAAACTGAGCAGAAATATGCAGTTTGTTATTCATTGAATGTAAATCAATGAGATCTTTAAAAACAAGCAATACAATGGTTAATGTTAGGTAATAATAATCCAGCTGTTCATTGTTTGCTCATGTTAGTTGACAGTGCAGTAACTAATGTTTGCAAGATTTTAATAAAGTATTAGTAAATGTTGAAATTACCATTTACACAGATTAACTAATGCTGTATACGTGCAGTTCATTATTAGTTCATGTTAACTAACAAACCTTATTGTACCAAACTCTTCAGTTACATAAATATTTGTTAAATGTTCAATTCATATTTTTAAATAGTTTTGTAACTGATTTATTCTTTGAAAAGCAAGAAAAAAATAGTAAAAAAACAAAACAAAAAAAGAACACATTTCAACTATTTATTCATGCTATGGTGAAAAACGGTCAGGATAAATGGGAAAAATGCTAAAACACGCGTTCGGTATTACGAAAGTGTTTCCTTATAAACGGTTTAGGCCAAACATGTTAATTTCAGTGTTTCCCAAACCGACGACTGTGATTGGCTGATCACCCCTGCAGAAGCATGGTGTATTCAAACAGCTGACGTTCTCACACACACAAGATTTTGCCACAATCCTATTATTTTTTTACAAATTGTGTATTTCGTGTTTATTCTGTATATTTGCACACTGTTAATGTTTACTTAGTGTATAATATAACAGTTAACCCTCGTGAACAGGGTTGCACAGGTGTGTGTGTGAGAGAGAGGTGTGTGTGTGAGAGAGAGAGGTGTGTGTGTGTGTCTGTGTAGCTCAAACATGTAAAGCTAACCCATCTCCGCATCATGAGTGCTCCAGCGTGTGTATGTGAGAGAGAGAGATGCGTGTGTGTGAGAGAGAGGTGTGTGTGTGTGTGTGTGTGCTCCAGCGTGTGTGTTCTCCTGCTTTATCTGCAGTTTTGTGCATTTCTGAAGATTAACTCTTACTTGTAGATGAAGAAACATCAGCGCTCCTTTTCAGCGACCCTGTAGATAACCATTCATCCATGTGTAAATATCTCACAGTAGAAGTACGGTAGACACACTGCTGGGTATTCTTAACAGCGAGCTTAAAAAGTGTTTATTTTTGGATATTATATATGGAATTATTATATTTCATTAGACATTTGCTCATATATTAAGAAAATGATTGTTTTTAACAGTAAGTGTCACCGCACAGCTTGAAAACCACTGGCCTAAACTCTCTGTGTTTGTGTGTGTTCACCTTCTCCTTTGACGAAGAGGATGGTGGTGTCGGCGTTGGGTGAAGCCTTCATCTCTCCCGCCAGAGCTTCATCTTCCTCTTCCTCCTTTTCTTCAGTCTGCGGGACGAGACCAACACAGGAGTTATGAGCGTGAACATGATCGTTCTCTTACTGATTCAGTGTTCGTTCGCTCGCTCTCTTACTGATTCAGTGTTCAGTCGTTCGCTCTCTTACTGATTCAGTGTTCAGTCGTTCGCTCTCTTACTGATTCAGTGTTCGTTCGCTCTCTTACTGATTCAGTGTTTGTTCGTTCTCTTACTGATTCAGTGTTCGTTCGTTCTCTTACTGATTCAGTGTTCGTTCGTTCTCTTACTGATTCAGTGTTCGTTCGTTCTCTTACTGATTCAGTGTTCGTTCGTTCTCTTACTGGTTCAGTGTTCGTTCGTTCGCTCTCTTACTGATCCAGTGTTCGTTCGTTCGCTCTCTTACTGATTCATTGTTCATTCGTTCTCTTAGTGATTCAGTGTTCATTCGTTCTCTTACTGATTCAGTGTTCGTTCGTTCCCTCTCTTACTGATTCAGTGTTCGTTCGTTTGCTCTTACCGATTCAGTATTCGTTCTCTTACTGATTCAGTGTTCGTTCGTTCTCTTACTGATTCAGTGTTTGTTCGTTCTCTTACTGGATCAGCGTTTGTTCGTTCGTTCTCTTACTGGTTTAGCTTTCGTTTGTTCGTTCTAGGGATGCATAACGATTAATCGCAATTAATCGTTTGCAGAATAAAAGTTTTTGTTTATATCATATATGCGTGTGTACTGTGTATAATAATTATGTATTTATAAATATACAAACATGCATGTATAATTTTCAGAAAGAAATCTATTTATATATTAAGTATTTATAATTATATATAATATAAATTATATTTAAATTAGGGCTGTCCGTTGAACGCGTTATTAACGGCGTTAACGCAAACCCATTTTAACGGCGTCAATTTTTTTTATCGCAAGATTAACGCCTAGCAAACTTTGTAGTTTTTTCCACATGCTTTTGCAACAACTAGTAACGTTGTTAAAACTACAACACCACACCGGATCGAGCGAGACCAGACACAGAACAACAGTCGCCACACACACTTGTCGCCACACACACTTGTCGCCGCACACACTTGTCGCCGCACACACTGGTTTGGTCTTGCGATGCGAACCGGCCAAAGAGTGGACGAGAAGCGCAGCGCTGAGCCGCGTCAGGACAACTCGTATCGCACATCGGACGCGCACTTTCTCAGTTTATGGCCAGCAATAAGAACGCAGAATGGCGCCGCCGGTGTGTGTTCACTCATAGACAATAATGTGTTCGAATTTTAAATACGAGGCGCTGCGCTTCTCGTCCGGTGTGCGACGCCCTTTAACGTTACGCTTTGAGTGGATGAATGATGAGCGCGAGACGCCGGAATGGAGGCCAATAAGATTCTGAATGTAAAGTTTACTTTTAAAAAGTTGCCAAATGGTTCTATTGACAAGACCAAAGTGATCTGTGTGTGTGTCGCTGTGAACTGAGCTATCATCGTCCAAAGTGATCTGTGTGTGTGTCGCTGTGAACTGAGCTATCATCGTCCAGTCTAAACACCACTTGATGGTCAAGCACACACACACACACACACACTGATGTGTTTCTACGCCCACTCGTCATCAGTAACGTCACCTCGTCAGTATTTCTTTCACTCTTTTATTGATGGACAGAGTTACACGTGTGAGAGATTATTTGCTCCAAGTGAGAATGTTAGTGTGAAATTGAACAGTATCTGTGATGCGATCTGGGAAAACCCACCACATGGTGAAATTTGACATATTACAGGTTATGTTATCATATTAAAGCTGGCTTCAAGCCCTTTCCAAATCTGTTTTTATTTCTTTCATCATTTGTCTGTAACAAAAGTTATGGTTATCTGAAGTCGGCAGATCGCTATGATTTCCAGGTTTCAGGTTTGATTAACGGTCACGTCCTGCTAGCGGGACGACTGGCGCTCTTTTTTATTGCCTTTTTTTTCATATCACATATTTTAGTAATCATCATAGATTAGGTATCATTCGAAAGCTTACGAACTCAAAATTCATCCTGTGAAAACCGGTTTGAAATTGGACGATTGAGAGGCAAGCAAGATCTTTTAAGCAAGCAGCTACTTCAGACTCCGTTGTTCTCCTGTGCTCCGCATCACATGATAACATTGGATAAAATAAATAAATAAAAACTTGCGTCCCGTTATGGTTTACGCAGGACTGGCTGGACCTGTGTTCTGTTGTGTGGGTTATTCTGATTGGTGAACTGTCTTTGTAGTGTTAAGAGAAGGAGAACTATATGGGTGATTTTTTCTTTCTGCACCTCCGTTCCGGCGAGCGTGTTCTTAAAGAGACAGACACCGTCTTTCCAGCTCGCCACTATATAAATCGCTATTTTTCTGCACTTAACTAGTGAATATTCCCAAGATATATTTAGAGATCATAGACAAGATATTATAGAATAATATTTTAATGAAAACCCAATTTTGACAAAAAACTGACATTCAATTTATTTTTAGACCTTACTGGAAACGTACCAGCGCGACATCGACGGGTTTTCCCAGATCGCATCACAGATGTTGTTTTCAATAAAACAAGCAAGCCGATCCACTTCTCCATGTTGATAAGAGCATTAAAATGAGAAAAAATAATGGAACAAAAATAAATCAAGAGACATTTAGAATAGATAAAAATGTGCGATTAATCGCGAGTTAACTATGACATTAATGCGATTAAATATTTTTATCGTTTGACAGCCCTAATTTAAATATAAAAATGTATATAAACATGTAAATATTTTTTAAATATATATATGCATGTTTGTATATTTATATATACATAATTATTTTACACAGTGAACACACATATATGATGTAAACAAAAACTTTTATTCTGCAAACGATTAATCGTTATGCATCCCTAGTTCGTTCTCTTACTGGTTCAGTGTTCGTTCGTTCTCTTACTGGTTCAGTGTTTGTTCGTTCTCTTACTGGTTCAGCGTTCGTTTGTTCGTTCTCTTACTGGTTCAGTGTTTGTTCGTTCTCTTACTGGTTCAGTGTTCGTTCGTTCTCTTACTGGTTCAGCGTTCGTTCGTTCGTTCTCTTACTGGTTCAGCGTTCGTTCGTTCTCTTACTGGTTCAGCGTTCGTTCGTTCGTTCTCTTACTGGTTCAGCGTTCGTTCATTCGTTCGTTCGTTCTCTTACTGGTTCAGCGTTCGTTCATTCGTTCGTTCTCTTACTGGTTCAGCGTTCGTTCATTCGTTCGTTCGTTCTCTTACCAGTTCAGCGTTCGTTCATTTGTTCTCTTACTGGTTCAGCGTTCATTCGTTCTCTTACTGGTTCAGCGTTCGTTCATTCGTTTTCTTACTGGTTCAGCGTTCGTTCATTTGTTCTCTTACTGGTTCAGCGTTCATTCGTTCTCTTACTGGTTCAGCGTTCGTTCATTCGTTTTCTTACTGGTTCAGCGTTCGTTCATTCGTTCTCTTACTGGTTCAGCGTTCGTTCATTTGTTCTCTTACTGGTTCAGCGTTCGTTCATTCGTTTTCTTACTGGTTCAGCGTTCGTTCATTCGTTCTCTTACTGGTTCAGCGTTCGTTCATTTGTTCTCTTACTGGTTCAGCGTTCGTTCATTTGTTCGTTCTCTTACTGGTTCAGCGTTCGTTCGTTCTCTTACCAGTTCAGTGTTTTCGTCGTCCTCCACCTCGGCTTCATCATCCTCATCCTCAGCCATCACATCATCAGCGGCGTCTTCGTCCACAGCATCTTCTTCCTCAGTCGCATCCTGAGCCGACACCAGCGCACCTGAACACACACCTGGAGATCATCATCAAGTCCAACACACACTCTCACTCGCAGACACTATATACATCTCTCTCACACACTCACTCACACACAATATCCCCCTCTCTCTCACACACATATAAAATCACACACTCACTCATTCACAAATATAAATCACACACTCTCTCTCTCTCTCACACACACACACACATATATAAAATCACACACTCATTCACACACACACACACACACACAAATATAAAATCACACACTCATTCACACACACACACACTATCCCCCCTCTCACTCTCTCTCTCACACACACACACACACACACAGGACTGAAATCAGTGTGTTCTTCTCAGTAAGTGCGCGTCTGGAGGTGTCCACTGCTGTACGGTGTCCGTGTTGGTCCAGTTCTGGGTAACATTAGTGACCAGCATGTGTGGTTACTGATGAGGTCAGCTGATGTGCTTCTGTATAACGCGATGTTGTCACTATAGTGAGCTCATGTAAACAGTGCGACTCCAGTCCTGTGCTGATGTGTTTAGCTGAAGGACACGTCACACACTCACACACACTCTCACACACTCTCACACACTCGCCACGGTCTCCAGGACAGCCAAACGCCTCGTCGCGAGCCTCTATTGCCGGTTATTGATCAGTTCACCGCGGGCTGATCGAGTTATCGATTATCGCTCCACATAAAGAGACTTTAAGGAAGCGCGGCCTGGCGGAACACGTTAGACTCACCCTTCATGAGGAGCGTCGCGGGAAACGCCAGCAAGAGCAACAGCAACATCTTCTGCAGGAGCTTCATGACTTCGGGGAGACGAGCAGGAGGAACAAGTGACTAATTATTACGAGTAAAGGAGAATACGCGAGGGAGAGGCACTGCCGGACTGTGAATGAGCCACACTGACGAAGAGCCTCACTGCGCATGCGCGTCATCCGGGACACTGATGACGTCTCACGCACAGAGACACGTGTCGCTT
>NC_136899.1:329387-331887 GCF_949152265.1 Phoxinus phoxinus | reverse complement strand
TTTTTAAAAAGTAACTAAGTAATGCAATTAGCTACTTTTTAAGGGAGTAACGCAATATTGTAACGCATTACTTTTCTAAAAAGTAACCAAGTAACGCAATTAGTTACTTTTAAAGGGAGTAACGCAATATTGTAACGCTTTACTTTTCTTTAAAAGTAGCCAAGTAACGCAATATTGTAACGCATTACTTTTCTAAAAAGTAACCAAGTAACGCAATTAGTTACTTTTTAAGGGAGTAACGCAATATTGTAACGCTTTACTTTTCTAAAAAGTAACCAAGTAACGCAATTAGTTACTTTTTAAGGGAGTAACGCAATATTGTAACACATTACTTTTCTAAAAACGTAACCAAGTAACGCAATTAGCTACTTTTTAAGGGAATAACGCAATATTGTAACGCATTACTTTTCTTTAAAAGTAGCCAAGTAACGCAATTAGCTACTTTTTAAGGGAGTAACGCAATATTGTAACACATTACTTTTCTAAAAAGTAACCAAGTAACGCAATTAGTTACTTTTTAAGGGAGTAATGCAATATTGTAACGCTTTACTTTTCTAAAAAGTAACCAAGTAACGCAATTAGTTACTTTTTAAGGGAGTAACGCAATATTGTAACGCATTACTTTTCTTTAAAAGTAGCCAAGTAACGCAATTAGCTACTTTTTAAGGGAGTAACGCAATATTGTAACACATTACTTTTCTAAAAAGTAACTAAGTAACGCAATTAGCTACTTTTTAAGGGAGTAACGCAATATTGTAACACATTACTTTTCTAAAAAGTAACTAAGTAACGCAATTAGTTACTTTTTAAGGGAGTAACGCAATATTGTAACGCATTACTTTTCTAAAAAGTAACCAAGTAACGCAATTAGTTACTTTTTAAGGGAGTAACGCAATATTGTAACACATTACTTTTCTAAAAACTTAACCAAGTAACGCAATTAGCTACTTTTTAAGGGAATAACGCAATATTGTAACGCATTACTTTTCTTTAAAAGTAGCCAAGTAACGCAATTAGCTACTTTTTAAGGGAATAACGCAATATTGTAATGCTTTACTTTTCTTTAAAAGTAGCCAAGTAACGCAATTAGTAAATTTTTAAGGGAGTAACGCAATATTGTAACGCTTTACTTTTCTAAAGTGACTTTCCCCAACACTGAACACACGCGTGATCTTGCCTGAACTGGATCTGCTGCACACGGACGCACTGCGATCGGCCCAGAGCTCTGACCCCAGAGAGCTGCACACCGACTGCGGGCCACGCTCTAACACACACACACACACACACACACAGCGTTATGACACGTGTGAGCGCCGCTGACGGTCAGTGTATTGGCTGTCGGTGCGTCTGGTACCGGTCATCCTGCGCAGGCTCTTAGACTGAATGTTGTCCTCCACCGGGTCAAAGTCAAAGATAGATCCCGGATCAGTCCTCCAGACCCTCAGGTCTTCAGCGCAACACACAGTTCAAAGGTCAAAGGTCGAGAGGGTTGGATCAATCAACAGCTTCAGGAATATGTTACTCATGAACACTAGCGTCCAAACGTTTGGGCTCGGTAAGAAATGACTATTTTAATTAATCGAAGGCGCATTAAATTGATCAAATGTAACATTTATAATGTTGCAAAAGATTTTTTTGAACTTTCCACAAACATACAAACTGTTTCCAACACTGATAATAATCATAACTGTGTTCAACACTGATAATAATCATAACTGTGTTCAACACTGATAATAATCATAACTGTGTCTTGAGCATCAGATCATCATATTACACTGATTTCTGGAGGATCATGTGACACTGAAGACTGAAGTAATGATGCTGAAAATCAGCTTTGATCACAGGAATAAATTACACTTTACTGTATATTCACATAGAAAACTGATGATTTACATTATAATAATATTTCAACATTGTTACTGTATTTTTTATCAAATTGATGAGAAGACTCTTTCAGAAACATAAAAAAATCAGAATTATTCCAAATGTTTTTGATCAGTCGTATGTAAAAGTGTCACAACAAACGACGTCAGCGTCACACTGAGATTAAAACAAAGATCAAATGATGAAACTGAACAACCGATCGATTAAAGCGATCGTACTGGATAATGAAATGGGTTAGAAACTTTATAAGTGACATCAACATGATTAACATCAAACAACTGTCTGTCTAAAATGTAATAAAGTTCAATAAAGGATCATATTAATATTAAAAACCTCATTAAAAGGAGTAACATTTAAATATTGCGCTCATGAATATTCGAGAGTTGTGATGATGGACTGACCAGCGGCTCCTCCTGACCTGCGGTCCATCTCCACCACCTGCGGCTGGACGCCATGGCAACCGCCTCCCACCTGGTCTCCGTGGTAACCGCCTCTCACCTGGTCTCCATGGAGACGCGCCATGTGCTGCTCATCGAGGGTGTGTGTGGCGCCGCGACCCCGCGTGCGCTCGAACTCCTCGTGATATTTGGCCTGAGAGACACACGGAGAGCGTCAC
>NC_136899.1:316887-324387 GCF_949152265.1 Phoxinus phoxinus | reverse complement strand
GCGCTTCCTTCACACACACACACACACACACACCTCGCTCTGGATCCGCTGCGCTTCCTTCACACACACACACACACACACCTCGTTCTGGATCCGCTGCGCTTCCTTCACACACACAAACACACACACACCTCGCTCTGGATCCGCTGTGCTTCCTTCACACACACACACACACACACCTCGTTCTGGATCCGCTGCGCTTCCTTCACACACACAAACACACACACACCTCGTTCTGGATCCGCTGTGCTTCCTTCACACACACAAACACACACACCTCGCTCTGGATCCGCTGTGCTTCCTTCACACATACACACACACACACCTCGCTCTGGATCCGCTGCGCTTCCTTCACACACACACACACACACACACACACACACACCTCGCTCTGGATCCGCTGCGCTTCCTTCACACACACACACACACACACCTCGTTCTGGATCCGCTGCGCTTCCTTCACACACACACACACACACACACACACACACACACACACATCTCGCTGTGGATCCGCTGCGCTTCCTTCACACACACACACACACACACCTCGTTCTGGATCCGCTGTGCTTCCTTCACACACACAAACACACACACACCTCGCTCTGGATCCGCTGCGCTTCCTTCACACATACACACACACACACCTCGTTCTGGATCCGCTGTGCTTCCTTCACACACACAAACACACACACACCTCGCTCTGGATCCGCTGCGCTTCCTTCACACACACACACACACACACACACCTCGCTCTGGATCCGCTGCGCTTCCTTCACACACACACAAACACACACACACCTCGCTCTGGATCCGCTGCGCTTCCTTCACACACACACACACACACACACACACACACACACACACACCTCGTTCTGGATCCGCTGTGCTTCCTTCACACACACACACACACACCTCGTTCTGGATCCGCTGCGCTTCCTTCACACACACACACACACACACACACACACCTCGCTCTGGATCCGCTGCGCTTCCTTCACACACACACACACACACACCTCGTTCTGGATCCGCTGCGCTTCCTTCACACACACAAACACACACACACCTCGCTCTGGATCCGCTGTGCTTCCTTCACACACACACACACACACACCTCGTTCTGGATCCGCTGCGCTTCCTTCACACACACAAACACACACACCTCGCTCTGGATCCGCTGTGCTTCCTTCACACATACACACACACACACACCTCGTTCTGGATCCGCTGTGCTTCCTTCACACACACAAACACACACACACCTCGCTCTGGATCCGCTGCGCTTCCTTCACACATACACACACACACACCTCGTTCTGGATCCGCTGTGCTTCCTTCACACACACAAACACACACACACCTCGCTCTGGATCCGCTGCGCTTCCTTCACACACACACACACACACACCTCGTTCTGGATCCGCTGTGCTTCCTTCACACACACACACACACACCTCGTTCTGGATCCGCTGCGCTTCCTTCACACACACACACACACACACACACACACCTCGCTCTGGATCCGCTGCGCTTCCTTCACACACACACACACACACACCTCGTTCTGGATCCGCTGCGCTTCCTTCACACACACAAACACACACACACCTCGCTCTGGATCCGCTGTGCTTCCTTCACACACACACACACACACACACCTCGTTCTGGATCCGCTGCGCTTCCTTCACACACACAAACACACACACCTCGTTCTGGATCCGCTGTGCTTCCTTCACACACACAAACACACACACACCTCGCTCTGGATCCGCTGCGCTTCCTTCACACATACACACACACACACCTCGTTCTGGATCCGCTGTGCTTCCTTCACACATACACACACACACACCTCGTTCTGGATCCGCTGTGCTTCCTTCACACATACACACACACACACCTCGCTCTGGATCCGCTGTGCTTCCTTCACACACACACACACACACACCTCGTTCTGGATCCGCTGTGCTTCCTTCACACACACAAACACACACACACCTCGCTCTGGATCCGCTGCGCTTCCTTCACACACACACACACACACACCTCGTTCTGGATCCGCTGTGCTTCCTTCACACACACACACACACACCTCGTTCTGGATCCGCTGCGCTTCCTTCACACACACACACACACACACACACCTCGCTCTGGATCCGCTGCGCTTCCTTCACACACACACACACACACACCTCGTTCTGGATCCGCTGCGCTTCCTTCACACACACAAACACACACACACCTCGCTCTGGATCCGCTGTGCTTCCTTCACACATACACACACACACACCTCGTTCTGGATCCGCTGCGCTTCCTTCACACACACAAACCTCGCTCTGGATTCGCTGCGCTTCCTTCACACACACACACACACACACACACACCTCATTCTGGATCCGTTGCGCTTCCTTCACACACACACACACCTCGCTCTGGATCCGCTGTGCTTCCTTCACACACACAAACCTCGCTCTGGATTCGCTGCGCTTCCTTCACACACACACACACCTCGTTCTGGATCCGCTGTGCTTCCTTCACACACACACACCTCGCTCTGGATCCGCTGCGCTTCCTTCACACATACACACACACACACCTCGTTCTGGATCCGCTGCGCTTCCTTCACACACACAAACCTCGCTCTGGATTCGCTGCGCTTCCTTCACACACACACACACACACACACACACACCTCATTCTGGATCCGTTGCGCTTCCTTCACACACACACACACACACACACACACACACCTCGCTCTGGATCTGCTGCGCTTCCTTCACACACACAAACACCTCGCTCTGGATCCGCTGCGCTTCCTTCACACACACACACACCTCGCTCTGGATCCGCTGCGCTTCCTTCACACACACACACACCTCGCTCTGGATCCGCTGCGCTTCCTTCACACACACACACACCTCGTTCTGGATCCGCTGTGCTTCCTTCACACACACAAACACACACACCTCGCTCTGGATCCGCTGCGCTTCCTTCACACACACACACACCTCGTTCTGGATCCGCTGTGCTTCCTTCACACACACACACCTCGCTCTGGATCCGCTGCGCTTCCTTCACACACACAAACACACACACCTCGCTCTGGATCCGCTGCGCTTCCTTCACACACACACACACCTCGTTTTGGATCCGCTGTGCTTCCTTCACACACACACACCTCGCTCTGGATCCGCTGCGCTTCCTTCACACATACACACACACACACCTCGTTCTGGATCCGCTGCGCTTCCTTCACACACACAAACACACACACACCTCGTTCTGGATCCGCTGCGCTTCCTTCACACACACACACACACACACACCTCGCTCTGGATTCGCTGCGCTTCCTTCACACACACAAACCTCGCTCTGGATTCGCTGCGCTTCCTTCACACACACAAACCTCGCTCTGGATTCGCTGCGCTTCCTTCACACACACAAACCTCGCTCTGGATTCGCTGCGCTTCCTTCACACACACAAACCTCGCTCTGGATTCGCTGCGCTTCCTTCACACACACAAACCTCGCTCTGGATTCGCTGCGCTTCCTTCACACACACAAACCTCGCTCTGGATTCGCTGCGCTTCCTTCACACACACACAAACCTCGCTCTGGATTCGCTGCGCTTCCTTCACACACACACACACACACACACACACACACACCTCATTCTGGATCCGTTGCGCTTCCTTCACACACACACACACACACACCTCGCTCTGGATCCGCTGCGCTTCCTTCACACACACAAACACACACCTCGCTCTGGATCCGCTGCGCTTCCTTCACACACTCACACACACACACCTCGCTCTGGATCCGCTGCGCTTCCTTCACACACACACACACCTCGCTCTGGATCCGCTGCGCTTCCTTCACACACACACACACACACACACCTCGCTCTGGATCCGCTGCGCTTCCTTCACACACACACACACACACACACACACACACACACACACACACACCTCGCTCTGGATCCGCTGCGCTTCCTTCACACAAACACACACACCTCGCTCTGGATCCGCTGCGCTTCCTTCACACACACACACCTCACTCTGGATCCGCTGCGCTTCCTTCACACACACACACACACACACACACCTCGCTCTGGATCCGCTGCGCTTCCTTCACACACACACACACACACACCTCGCTCTGGATCCGCTGCGCTTCCTTCACACACACACACACACCTCGTTCTGGATCCGCTGTGCTTCCTTCACACACACAAACACACACACCTCGCTCTGGATCCGCTGCGCTTCCTTCACACATACACACACACACACCTCGCTCTGGATCCGCTGCGCTTCCTTCACACACACACACACCTCGTTCTGGATCCGTTGTGCTTCCTTCACACACACACACCTCGCTCTGGATCCGCTGCGCTTCCTTCACACACACAAACACACACACCTCGCTCTGGATCCGCTGCGCTTCCTTCACACACACAAACACACACACCTCGTTCTGGATCCGCTGCGCTTCCTTCACACACACACACACACACCTCGCTCTGGATCCGCTGCGCTTCCTTCACACACTCACACACACACACCTCGCTCTGGATCCGCTGCGCTTCCTTCACACACACACACACCTCGCTCTGGATCCGCTGCGCTTCCTTCACACACACACACACACACACACCTCGCTCTGGATCCGCTGCGCTTCCTTCACACACACACACACACACACCTCGTTCTGGATCCGCTGCGCTTCCTTCACACACACACACACACACACACACACACACACACACACACACATCTCGCTGTGGATCCGCTGCGCTTCCTTCACACACACACACACACACACCTCGTTCTGGATCCGCTGTGCTTCCTTCACACACACAAACACACACACACCTCGCTCTGGATCCGCTGCGCTTCCTTCACACATACACACACACACACCTCGTTCTGGATCCGCTGTGCTTCCTTCACACACACAAACACACACACACCTCGCTCTGGATCCGCTGCGCTTCCTTCACACACACACACACACACACCTCGTTCTGGATCCGCTGTGCTTCCTTCACACACACACACACACACCTCGTTCTGGATCCGCTGCGCTTCCTTCACACACACACACACACACACACACACACCTCGCTCTGGATCCGCTGTGCTTCCTTCACACATACACACACACACACCTCGTTCTGGATCCGCTGCGCTTCCTTCACACACACAAACCTCGCTCTGGATTCGCTGCGCTTCCTTCACACACACACACACACACACACACACACACACACACCTCATTCTGGATCCGTTGCGCTTCCTTCACACACACACACACCTCGCTCTGGATCCGCTGTGCTTCCTTCACACACACAAACCTCGCTCTGGATTCGCTGCGCTTCCTTCACACACACACACACCTCGTTCTGGATCCGCTGTGCTTCCTTCACACACACACACCTCGCTCTGGATCCGCTGCGCTTCCTTCACACATACACACACACACACCTCGTTCTGGATCCGCTGCGCTTCCTTCACACACACAAACCTCGCTCTGGATTCGCTGCGCTTCCTTCACACACACACACACACACACACACACACCTCATTCTGGATCCGTTGCGCTTCCTTCACACACACACACACACACACACACACACACACCTCGCTCTGGATCTGCTGCGCTTCCTTCACACACACAAACACCTCGCTCTGGATCCGCTGCGCTTCCTTCACACACACACACACCTCGCTCTGGATCCGCTGCGCTTCCTTCACACACACACACACCTCGCTCTGGATCCGCTGCGCTTCCTTCACACACACACACACACCTCGTTCTGGATCCGCTGTGCTTCCTTCACACACACAAACACACACACCTCGCTCTGGATCCGCTGCGCTTCCTTCACACACACACACACCTCGTTCTGGATCCGCTGTGCTTCCTTCACACACACACACCTCGCTCTGGATCCGCTGCGCTTCCTTCACACATACACACACACACACCTCGTTCTGGATCCGCTGCGCTTCCTTCACACACACAAACACACACACACCTCGTTCTGGATCCGCTGCGCTTCCTTCACACACACACACACACCTCGCTCTGGATTCGCTGCGCTTCCTTCACACACACAAACGTCGCTCTGGATTCGCTGCGCTTCCTTCACACACACAAACCTCGCTCTGGATTCGCTGCGCTTCCTTCACACACACAAACCTCGCTCTGGATTCGCTGCGCTTCCTTCACACACACAAACCTCGCTCTGGATTCGCTGCGCTTCCTTCACACACACAAACCTCGCTCTGGATTCGCTGCGCTTCCTTCACACACACAAACCTCGCTCTGGATTCGCTGCGCTTCCTTCACACACACACAAACCTCGCTCTGGATTCGCTGCGCTTCCTTCACACACACACACACACACACACACACACACACCTCATTCTGGATCCGTTGCGCTTCCTTCACACACACACACACACACACCTCGCTCTGGATCCGCTGCGCTTCCTTCACACACACAAACACACACCTCGCTCTGGATCCGCTGCGCTTCCTTCACACACTCACACACACACACCTCGCTCTGGATCCGCTGCGCTTCCTTCACACACACACACACCTCGCTCTGGATCCGCTGCGCTTCCTTCACACACACACACACACACACACCTCGCTCTGGATCCGCTGCGCTTCCTTCACACACACACACACACACACACACACACACACACACACACCTCGCTCTGGATCCGCTGCGCTTCCTTCACACAAACACACACACCTCGCTCTGGATCCGCTGCGCTTCCTTCACACACACACACCTCACTCTGGATCCGCTGCGCTTCCTTCACACACACACACACACACACACACCTCGCTCTGGATCCGCTGCGCTTCCTTCACACACACACACACACACACCTCGCTCTGGATCCGCTGCGCTTCCTTCACACACACACACACACACCTCGTTCTGGATCCGCTGTGCTTCCTTCACACACACAAACACACACACCTCGCTCTGGATCCGCTGCGCTTCCTTCACACATACACACACACACACCTCGCTCTGGATCCGCTGCGCTTCCTTCACACACACACACACCTCGTTCTGGATCCGTTGTGCTTCCTTCACACACACACACCTCGCTCTGGATCCGCTGCGCTTCCTTCACACACACAAACACACACACCTCGCTCTGGATCCGCTGCGCTTCCTTCACACACACAAACACACACACCTCGTTCTGGATCCGCTGCGCTTCCTTCACACACACACACACACACCTCGCTCTGGATCCGCTGCGCTTCCTTCACACACTCACACACACACACCTCGCTCTGGATCCGCTGCGCTTCCTTCACACACACACACACCTCGCTCTGGATCCGCTGCGCTTCCTTCACACACACACACACACACACACCTCGCTCTGGATCCGCTGCGCTTCCTTCACACACACACACACACACACACCTCGCTCTGAATCCGCTGCGCTT
>NC_136899.1:306887-309387 GCF_949152265.1 Phoxinus phoxinus | reverse complement strand
TCATGACATGAAACGATTCACTGAGTCAAGATATGAAACGATTCACTGAGTCAAGATATGATACGATTCACTGAGTCAAGATATGATACGGTTCACTGAGTCAAGATATGATACGGTTCACTGAGTCAAGATATGATACGATTCACTGAGTCAAGATATGATACGATTCACTGAGTCATGACATAACGATTCACTGAGTCAAGATATGATACGATTCACTGAGTCATGACATAACGATTCACTGAGTCAACATATGATACGATTCACTGAGTCATGACATGAAACGATTCACTGAGTCAAGATATGATACGATTCACTGAGTCAAGATATGATACGATTCACTGAGTCATGACATAAAACGATTCACTGAGTCAAGATATGATACGATTCACTGAGTCAAGATATGATACGATTCACTGAGTCAAGATATGATACGATTCACTGAGTCATGACATAACGATTCACTGAGTCAACATATGATACGATTCACTGAGTCATGACATGAAACGATTCACTGAGTCAAGATATGATACGATTCACTGAGTCAAGATATGATACGATTCACTGAGTCATGACATAACGATTCACTGAGTCAACATATGATACGATTCACTGAGTCATGACATGAAACGATTCACTGAGTCAAGATATGATACGATTCACTGAGTCAAGATATGATACGATTCACTGAGTCATGACATGAAACGATTCACTGAATCATGACATGAAACGAATCACCGAATCATGACATGAAACGAATCACTGAATCATGATGATATGAAACCTGAGCCTAGACACGACCACAACACATGATGTAGTCCGCCGGGTCCAGATCAGATGTGGACTCTCCCCTCATCGACACGACTGATCCTCAACAAACTCTTGATCTTCATATGGAACTGGATAATATATATGTGGCGAGCAGGACGAGGGCCGTGAGAGATACGAGACCGGTGCGTCGCGCAGTTGTTGCTCATTAGTAATCACGCCACCGGCCTCGTCCTGCTCGCCACAATATATATTATATCATTTTGCCTGAATCATAATCACACACTGTTCGTTCGTTGGCCAGAGGAGAACTGAGCGACTGAGCCTGGGTTCTCCCAAGGGTTTTTCCTCCATTCCGTCACTGATGGAGTTTTGCTTCCTTCACTGTCGCCTCTGGCTTCTGTCTTGCTTAGTTGTGGACATTTAATATCCAACAATATTATTGATCTCCTGCATTGACACCATTATATGAGCTGAGCTGGACGATGACATCACGGTTTACTCCAGAGCAGCTATATATATAAAAAACATTTTTTGAGTGTCTATGTGTGTGTGTGTGTGTGTGTGAGTGTGTGTGTCTGTGTGTGTGTGTGCGTGTGCGTGTGTGCGTGTGTGTGTGTGTGTGTGTGTGTGTGTGTGAGTGTGTGTCTGTGTGTGTGTGTGTGTGTGTGTGTGCGTGCGCGTGTGCGTGCGTGTGCGTGCGTGTGCCTGTGCGTGTGCGTGTGTGCGTGTGCGTGTGTGTGTGTGCGTGTGTGTGTGTGTGTGTGTGTGTGTGTGTGAGTGTGTGTCTGTGTGTGTGCGTGTGCGTGCGTTCGTGTGTGTGTGTGTGTGTGTGTGTGTGTGTGTGTCTGTGTGTGCGTGTGTGTGTGTGTGTGTGTGTGTGTGTGCGTGCGCGTGTGCGTGTGCGTGCGTGTGCGTGCGTGTGCCTGTGCGTGTGCGTGTGTGCGTGTGCGTGTGTGTGTGTGCGTGTGTGTGTGTGTGTCTGTGTGTGTGTGTACTGTGAATCACACTCACCTCGCTCAGCAGTTCGGAGGCGTGTCTGGCGTGTTTAGTCTCAGTCGTCTCTGGCAGAAGAGAGTACAGACTCACAGAAGCCTCTCTCTGCGCCTCCTCCTTGTATTTCCTCTGAAATGAAAGCGAATATTTACACCCTGCAGGGCTGATCCTGACACATGGCTGACATACGGCTCACACACACACGGCTCACACACACGGCTCACACACGGCTGACACACACACGGCTCACTCACACACACACACACACACGGCTCACACACACACACGGCTCGTGCGGGCGCAGTACCTGGCTCAGGAGGTCGGTGGCGTCTCTGGCGTGTTGCGTCTCCAGGGTCGCGGGCAGCAGTGAGTACAGAGCGCTGGACGCTCCTGACACACGGCTCACACACACGGCTCACTCACACACACACACACACGGCTCACACACGGCTCACACACACACACACGGCTCACACACACACACACACACACACACACACGGCTCACACACGGCTCACACACACACACACGGCTCACACACACACACACACACACACACACACACACACACACACGGCTCGTGCGGGCGCAGTACCTGGCTCAGGAGGTCGGTGGCGTCTCTGGCGTGTTGCGTCTCCAGGGTCGCGGGCAGCAGTGAGTACAGAGCGCTGGACGCTCCTGACACACGGCTCACACACACACACGGCTCACTCACACACACACACACGGCTCACAC
>NC_136899.1:281887-291887 GCF_949152265.1 Phoxinus phoxinus | reverse complement strand
AACATCCGTATAACTAAATCAATTTTCCAACTCAAAAGAAAGAATGGCGAAAAAATGAGAACAAAATGCAGGTTTTGAACACTCGTGATCCATATATATATATATAGTAGTTCAGGGTTCGTACAGAGACTTCTCAAGAACTACTTTTTTGGTTTTCAAGGACTTCAATCAGAGATCTCACTTATCAAACAATATCTTTATTATCTTTCAAATTCTAAAAAAGGTAAATAGATAAACAAAAATAAACCAATAAAACAAAATGGTAGAAATAAAGTGCAGCGGATGCAAAGACTGCGGTAACTTTGACCAATGAAAGGACACTATGACAAAGATATCGCTTCCCTTATTCAAACTCTCCCATGAATATATGATTGACCTGAAGAATAAAAGCTGTATCATATACTTGGATATTTATATGGGCAATATCACACTCATAGCCATATGCCTCTTTATCAGACGAGCTGCAGCTTTAACTTTGTGTGAAAAGATTGTTTATCTGTAAAATTAAACACTCATTTTTTCACATATATTGTCTTTCAATAATTCAAGCGCTTTTCAAATACCTTTTCATAAATATGAATGTTTTCAAGAGTTTTCCAGGACTTAAATTTCCAAAAGTCAAATTACCTCAAGCATTATAAGTACCTTGAGTCACTATAAACAGCGGGACATTGTAAAACACGTTATGTAAAACGGCGATATTAAAAGATCTAATTGGCTGTCCAGCTTATTAATGATGATATTATACAGGCGAGCAGAAGAACGTAGAATATGAACTCAACACTTTTTCTTTAGAATTGTCACGGTTTGGGTTTTGTTCCTTGTATGTCATGTGACCCGTTGTTCTGGTCATGTGATCCTGCCATGCGTGCCCGTGTCTGTTGTGTCATGTTGTCATTGGTTCATTGTTTAGTTGTTCACAGGTGTCCCTCAGTCTTGTGTATTCAAGCCCTCATGTTCGCCCTGTGTCTGGCTCTAGGCCGTTGTTCTCGTGTCATGCCTTGCCTTTTGTGTGGTGTGTGACTACGTTTGTTATTTAAAGTTGCGTTTGGGTTCTCAACCAGCTGGCCTCCAGTGGACTCGAAACAATAATGGTTTTCTATGGAAAAAGGCTTTTCATCTGCTGTCCTGTATGAATCATCAATCAGCTGTATCTCAGTACATCCCCGTCTCCGTGCAAACCTGGCAGTCAGTGGAGGAAGTGATGTCATAGTCCAGAGTTAGGCATGTTACCTGGCTCTGGATGTCGGTCATGTGACTGGCCAACTGTGTGTCTGCGGTCTGAGGCAGGAGTGAATACAGACTGGCCTGATCGTCCTTCTGCTTATACCTGACCTGCAGAACACACACATTCACACTTCATAATCAACGTTCACATCATAATCAACGTTCACTTATGAGCCACTACATTCATGTTTTTACCTTTTTAAGGGTCATTTTCTATCCTTATTAGATATATCTTTAATGCCAAATTCATACATTTAATTAATAAATGATATTATAATAATAACGTCTATATGGCACCAATCGGTTTCCTCTACACTGATTCCCTCATTCCTCTTTTCCACAAAGCATTTTGAGAGCCGGTTCGGATGTGATCATGTTTAACTGTGTCATGTGATTTAATGAATGCAATGATCATTATATGCGTTTCTGCCTCAAGCTCAGTTCATTTCTGACCCTGACTCATGTTCACAGTTCATGCTGTGAAAACCTCTGTCTTTACGGTGAACATCTGCAAAACCGCACAAGCAACAGCGCAGGCGTTGTGCCTTTACATGCACGTGAACTTTTACGACATCCCATTCCTGAGCCGTAGGGTTTAAACGGGTCCTATAATCCTTCTCACAAGATGTAGAATAAGTCTCTGATGTCCCCAGAGTGTGTGTGTGAAGTTTAGCTCAAAATACCCCACAGATATTTCTATACAGCATGATAAAGTTATGAAAAGTTATAACACTTTTTGAGGGTGAGTGTCTGTCCCTTTAAATGCAAATGATCCGCTGCTCCCGGCACAGGGGGCGGAGCTTCAACAGCTCGTGTCCTGTTACCTCACACACACATGCGCTGAAAATGTCATAATCTTTTAGACTTTTATGTTCAAACCGGAGTCAGATTATGTCAATGATGGAGAGACTCGAGAAGAAGAGACAACATGTAGAAGAACAGGACATCTCTGAATAGTTAGTTGATGAATTTGTGTAGTTATCTTATAGTCATTGATTAGCATATTCGGTCTTGATAATTTATAAATCGCGTTCCCGGGGGCGGGGTTTATGTAAATTCTAGGGTTGGTGATGTCACTAACCTGAGAGGAAGCTCGTGTAGTTCCTACCAGCCGTTTGTTGTAGTTCTTAAAAAGTGATTTCTTTAAAAGCAAATATCTCCCTTTGCTGTGAACTTTGAGCGTTGAACTTTGCAGATGTTGTTTATGATCAACAGTGGCCATGACATTATACAGCTGTGGCACTGGAGTGACTGGAACACCTGAGTGCAGTGACTCGGACGGTGTCACTGTAGTGTATGGAGAGCGCGTGTCGTCACCTGGCTCTGCGCGTCTGCGATGTCTCGGGCCGTCTGCGTCTGCAGAGTCTGCGTCAGCCGAGTGAAGAGCGGGCTCGATAAACTCCCTCTGCCGTCCTCTCGGTACTTCACCTGCACACACACAACCGGCTCTCTAGTGTTTGCCAGCGAGCGGCACACGCGTGTCTGCGGCGGCACCCTACCTCACTGATGATGTCAGAGGCGTGTTTGGCGTGCTGCGTGTCCAGCGTCTCGGGCAGGGTGGCGTACAGCGCGCCGTCCACCGGCTGCTTATACTTCACCTGGAGGAAACACACACAGCAAACACTTATGGAAGGCCAAAAGAGACAAAACGTCTGAAACTGACGCGTTAACACGCATTTACGCGGTAACACGTAAATTGCGTGTTAACGCGTAAAATTTTTTGGAGATGTTCTCTCGCCTCGCTCTGGAGATCCGACACGGCTCTGGCGAACTGCGTCTCCGGAGTCTCGGACAGCTGAGAGTAAACGCTGGACGACAGGCGCCTCCGTCCCTCCTCACGGTACTCGCTCTGCAACACACCAGCACACGAGTGTGTGTGAGATCTGAGTGTGTGTGTGTGTGTGTGTGTGTGAGATCTGAGTGTGTGTGAGATCTGAGTGTGTGTGAGATCTGAGTGTGTGTGAGATCTGAGTGTGTGTGAGATCTGAGTGTGTGTGAGATCTGAGTGTGTGTGTGATCTGAGTGTGTGTGTGATCTGAGTGTGTGTGAGATCTGAGTGTGTGTGTGTGTGTGTGTGAGAGATCTGAGTGTGTGTGTGTGTGTGTGTGAGATCTGAGTGTGTGTGAGATCTGAGTGTGTGTGAGATCTGAGTGTGTGTGAGATCTGAGTGTGTGTGAGATCTGAGTGTGTGTGAGATCTGAGTGTGTGTGTGAGAGATCTGAGTGTGTGTGTGTGTGTGTGTGTGTGTGTGTGTGTGTGTGTGTGTGTGAGATCTAAGTGTGTGAGAGATCTGAGTGTGTGTGTGTGTGTGTGTGTGTGTGTGTGTGTGTGTGTGTGTGTGTGTGTGTGTGTGTGAGATCTGAGTGTGTGTGAGATCTGAGTGTGTGTGAGATCTGAGTGTGTGTGTGAGAGATCTGAGTGTGTGTGTGTGTGTGTGTGTGTGTGTGTGTGTGTGAGATCTGAGTGTGTGAGAGATCTGAGTGTGTGTGTGTGTGTGTGTGTGTGTGTGTGTGTGTGATCTGAGAGTGTGTGTGAGATCTGAGTGTGTGTGAGATCTGAGATGACGCTTCACCTCACTGAGTGTGTGTGAGATCTGAGTGTGTGTGAGATCTGAGTGTGTGTGAGATCTGAGATGACGCTTCACCTCACTGAGTGTGTGTGAGATCTGCTGGACACACTTCATCTCTGCCGAGTCTGGAACCGCAGTGAACGAGTAGCCCGAGAAATCGCCCTTCCTGATGCCTTTATACGCCACCTGATGAAGAAGAGGAAAAGGTCACGCTACAGTCACACGCGTGTGTGAGGAAGAGGAGAACACGTTAATAAGTGTCAGATCTGATGATGAGGAAGATGATGAAGAACACGTTAATAAGTGTCAGATCTGATGATGATGAAGATGATGAAGAACACGTTAATAAGTGTCAGATCTGATGATGATGAAGATGATGAAGAACACGTTAATAAGTGTCAGATCTGATGATGAGGAAGATGATGAAGAACACGTTAATAAGTGTCAGATCTGAAGATGAGGAAGATGATGAAGAACACGTTAATAAGTGTCAGATCTGATGATGATGAAGATGATGAAGAACACGTTAATAAGTGTCAGATCTGATGATGAGGAAGATGATGAAGAACACGTCACCTGGCTCTGGATCTGAGCGGCGTCTCGAGCGTGTCGAGTTTCTGGAGTTTCTGCGAGCTGATGGTACAGAGATCTGCTCATCTGCTGCTGAGCGTCAGCCTTATACTTCACCTGCACACACACACACACACACACACACACACACCACACACACACACACACACATCAGCTTGCCCGCGTGTACACACACACACACACACACACACACACACACACACACACACACACACACACACACAGCGGATGAGTCATGCTTGTCATGATGTTGACTGGAGGAGCTCTGGCCTGAACACTGAAGTGATAGTAAGATCGTATTGGTGGAGTGTGTGTGTCGTATTGGTGGAGTGTGTGTGTCGTATTGTTGGAGTGTGTGTGTCGTATTGGTGGAGTGTGTGTGTCGTATTGGTGGAGTGTGTGTGTCGTATTGGTGGAGTGTGTGTGTCGTATTGGTGGAGTGTGTGTGTCGTATTGGTGGAGTGTGTGTGTCGTATTGGTGGAGTGTGTGTGTCGTATTGGTGGAGTGTGTGTGTCGTATTGGTGGAGTGTGTGTGTCGTATTGGTGGAGTGTGTGTGTCGTATTGGTGGAGTGTGTGTGTCGTATTGGTGGAGTGTGTGTGTCGTATTGGTGGAGTGTGTGTGTCGTATTGGTGGAGTGTGTGTGTGTCGTATTAGTGGAGTTTGTGTGTCGTACTGTTGGAGTGTGTGTGTCGTATTGGTGGAGTGTGTGTGTGTCGTATTGGTGGAGTGTGTGTGTCGTACTGTTGGAGTGTGTGTGTCGTATTGGTGGAGTGTGTGTGTCGTATTGGTGGAGTGTGTGTGTCGTATTGGTGGAGTGTGTGTGTCGTATTGTTGGAGTGTGTGTGTCGTATTGGTGGAGTGTGTGTCGTATTGGTGGAGTGTGTGTGTCGTATTGGTGGTGTGTGTGTGTCGTACTGTTGGAGTGTGTGTGTCGTATTAGTGGAGTGTGTGTGTCGTATTGGTGGAGTGTGTGTGTCGTATTGGTGGAGTGTGTGTGTCGTATTGGTGGAGTGTGTGTGTCGTATTGGTGGAGTGTGTGTGTCGTATTGGTGGAGTGTGTGTGTCGTATTGGTGGAGTGTGTGTGTCGTACGTTGCTCTGTAAGTCTGCAGTGTGTTTGCTGAACTGCGTCTCCAGCGTCTCGGGCATCAGTGAGTACAGGTTACTGGAGTTTTCCTTCAGGTCCGCTTTATACTTCAGCTGCAACACACACACACACACACACATGAAGAGTGAAAGAGGCTCCAAACAGAACATTCTCACAGGTCACAGAGGTCAGGGGTCACAGAGGTCACAAAGGTCGGAGGTCACAAAGGGTCACGCGAGTTGTCACATCAACACAGATGTCAGAGGTCATAGACGTTCACATATGTAATATAGGGTTACAGAGGTCACATAGGTTAGAGGTCACGGAGGTCAGAGGTCACGGGGGTTCACCTCACTCTGCAGCTCCATCTGCTGCTTCACGAACTCATTCTGCGGCGTCTCTGGCATCAGGGAGAACAGATTACTGCCCGTCACTGATGCCCGGCCCTGCTGGTACTGCAGCTGATCACACAATAAACACAGTTACATGATCACAAGAAGAGTCACATGATCACAAGAAGAGTCACGTGATCACAAGAAGAGTCACATGATCACAAGAAGAGTCACGTGATCACAAGAAGAGTCACATGATCACAAGAAGAGTCACATGATCACAAGAAGAGTCACATGATCACAAGAAGAGTCACATGATCACATAATGTATTTGTGAAGAGCAGGACTATATGGCTGTTTACACTTGCACAAAAACATGATTTGACACAGATCTGATGATGAGGAAGATGAGGAAGATGATGAAGAACACGTCACCTGGCTCTGGATCTGAGCGGCGTCTCGAGCGTGTCGAGTTTCTGGAGTTTCTGCGAGCTGATGGTACAGAGATCTGCTCATCTGCTGCTGAGCGTCAGCCTTATACTTCACCTGCACACACACACACACACACACACACGCACACACACCCCGTATCATCCTCCTCCTCCTCTTGATGCCGCTGATGATGGTGGTGATGGTGTGATGATGGTGTTGGTGTGGTGATGGTGTGATGATGGTGTTGGTGTGGTGATGGTGTGGTGATGGTGATGGTGTGGTGATGGTGTGGTGATGGTGTGGTGATGGTGTGGTGATGGTGTGGTGATGGTGTGGTGATGGTGTGGTGATGATGATGGTGTGGTGATGGTGTGGTGATGATGATGGTGATGGTGTGGTGATGATGATGGTGTGGTGATGGTGTGGTGATGATGATGGTGATGGTGTGGTGTTGGTGTGGTGATGATGATGGTGATGGTGTGGTGATGATGATGGTGTGGTGATGGTGTGGTGATGATGATGGTGATGGTGTGGTGTTGGTGTGGTGATGATGATGGTGATGGTGTGGTGATGATGATGGTGTGGTGATGGTGTGGTGATGATGATGATGATGGTGATGGTGTGGTGTTGGTGTGGTGATGATGATGGTGATGGTGTGGTGATGATGATGGTGATGATGATGGTGATGGTGTGGTGATGATGATGGTGATGGTGTGGTGATGGTGTGGTGATGATGATGGTGATGGTGTGGTGATGGTGTGGTGATGATGATGGTGATGGTGTGGTGATGGTGTGGTGATGGTGTGGTGATGGTGTGATGATGGTGATGAAGATGATGTGATGATGGTGATGAAGATGATGTGATGATGGTGTGGTGATGGTGTGGTGATGGTGTGGTGATGGTGTGGTGATGATGATGGTGTGGTGATGGTGTGGTGATGATGATGGTGATGGTGTGGTGATGATGATGGTGTGGTGATGGTGTGGTGATGATGATGGTGATGGTGTGGTGTTGGTGTGGTGATGATGATGGTGATGGTGTGGTGATGATGATGGTGTGGTGATGGTGTGGTGATGATGATGGTGATGGTGTGGTGTTGGTGTGGTGATGATGATGGTGATGGTGTGGTGATGATGATGGTGTGGTGATGGTGTGGTGATGATGATGGTGATGGTGTGGTGTTGGTGTGGTGATGATGATGGTGATGGTGTGGTGATGATGATGGTGATGATGATGGTGATGGTGTGGTGATGATGATGGTGATGGTGTGGTGATGGTGTGGTGATGATGATGGTGATGGTGTGGTGATGATGATGGTGATGGTGTGGTGATGGTGTGGTGATGGTGTGGTGATGGTGTGATGATGGTGATGAAGATGATGTGATGATGGTGTGGTGATGGTGTGGTGATGGTGTGGTGATGATGATGGTGATGGTGTGGTGATGGTGTGGTGATGATGATGGTGATGGTGTGGTGTTGGTGTGGTGATGATGATGGTGATGGTGTGGTGATGATGATGGTGATGGTGTGGTGATGATGATGGTGATGGTGTGGTGATGGTGTGGTGATGATGATGGTGATGGTGATGGTGTGGTGATGATGATGGTGATGGTGTGGTGATGGTGTGGTGATGGTGTGGTGATGATGATGGTGATGGTGTGGTGATGGTGTGGTGATGATGATGGTGATGGTGTGGTGATGGTGTGGTGATGATGATGATGATGGTGTGGTGATGATGATGGTGATGGTGTGGTGATGATGATGGTGATGGTGATGGTGTGGTGATGGTGTGGTGATGGTGTGGTGATGATGATGGTGATGGTGTGGTGATGGTGTGGTGATGATGATGGTGATGGTGTGGTGATGGTGTGGTGATGATGATGGTGATGGTGTGGTGATGATGATGGTGATGGTGTGGTGATGGTGATGAAGATGATGTGATGATGGTGTGGTGTTGGTGTGATGATGGTGTGGTGGTGGTGTGGTGATGGTGTGGTGATGATGATGATGGTGATGATGATGATGGTGGTGATGATGATGATGGTGATGATGATGATGATGGTGATGATGATGGTGGTGATGAAGATTGTGTGGTGATGGTGTGGTGATGGTGTGGTGATGATGATGATGGTGATGAAGATGATGATGGTATACCTGACTCTGCAGCTCAGAGATGCTCCTGCTGAATTGAGTCTCTGCGGTTTCAGGAAGCTGAGAGTAAACGCAGCAGCTGATGCTCTTCCGGCTCTGCTCGCGGTACTTATTCTACACACACACACACACACACGTCACACACACACACACACACGTCACACACTTCATTGGTCAGTGTAACCTGCTCTGATCCTTCATCTCGTCTGCTTCACCTCGCTGATGGTCTCTGTGATCTCTCTGGCGAACTGCATCTCTGGCGTCTCGGGCAGCGTAGAGAAGAGAGAGTCTGACGTCTGTCTGTCCTTATACATCACCTGCGGACACACACACACACACACGCACACACACACAACACACACACACACACACACACACCCACACACACACGCACACTGAGAAGTCTGACGTCTTTTAAGCAGTAGTGTACTTATACATGCATGTGTGTGTGTGTGTGTGTGTGTGTGTGTGTACCTGGCTCTGTAGCTGGTACGCATCTTTAGCATGTTTTGTCTCCAGTGTTTCCTCCAGTTGTGTGTAGAGACACGTGGAAGCGTCTTTCCTACCAGCTTCTTTGTATTTATTCTGCCAGACACACAGAGAGGAGTGTGAGAGCGCAGTCACATGACAGCGGACAGGTGAACACGCGTGATGAGTGTGTGTGTTACGTGGCTCTGCAGGTCCGTCATGTGTTTGGCGTGTTGCGTGTCCATCGTGTCGGGCAGCTGAGAGAACACACTACTGGACAGCTTCTTCCTCCCATCCGCTCGGTACCTGACCTGTCAATCATCATCATCATCATCATTGCGTGTGTGTGTGTGTGTGTGCGTGTGTGTGTGCACGTGTCTGTCTGTGTGTGTCTGTGTCTGTCTGTGTGTCTGTCTGTCTGTGTGTGTGTGTGTGTATGTGTGTGTGGTGTGTGTGGTGTGTGTGTGGTGTGTGGTGTGTGTGTGTGTGTGTGTGTGTGTGCGTGTGTGTGTGCGTGCGTGTGTGTGTGGTGTGTGGTGTGTGTGTGTGTGTGTGTGTGTGTGTGTGTGTGTGTGCGTGCGTGCGTGTGTGTGTACCTCACTCTGCATCTCCGTCATCTCTCTAGCGAACTGCGTGTCGCGTGTGTCGGGCATCAGACTGTACAGGTTCACACTCAGATCTCGGAGTCCGTCCTCACGACGCTGCATCTGATCAGAGGAAATCACACACAGAAACTAAAGTCAAGGTTACTCTGTTTTGCATTATTCCCAGATTCACAGCACATCTGCTAACTGTGTGAACGCTTCATTCATAAAACATAATACAGCAGATCATCAGCAGCTGCATATAAAACACTCAAATTCATAATAATAATGTTTATTTAATACATAAAACATTAAACAGACCATCAGTACCTTCATCTGAACATCTGTCTGACTCTCTGTCGCCTCCAGCTGCAAATAAAACCAAATAAATTATAATGATAATTAATAAATAATTAATAAAATAAAATCATTTAATATTAATTTAATACATAAAACATAATAAAGTGGACAATCAGTTCCTGTGACACCTGTCGCCTCCAGCTGGATATGAAACCGTTCAAATTAATAATAATGAAAATTAATAAAATAAAAAATA
>NC_136899.1:266887-269387 GCF_949152265.1 Phoxinus phoxinus | reverse complement strand
TTAACACTCGACAAGAGCTAAAAATATGATGTGAATGTGGAATAATCACTGTTCTAGTGTGACACAGCGATAACCTTTCTGTGTGTCATGTGATCTGTAACGCGCGTGTCATGTGATCTGTAACTCGCGTGTCATGTGAACTGTAACACGCGTGTCATGTGATCTGTAACACGCGTGTCATGTGATCTGTAACTCGCGTGTCATGTGATCTGTAACGCGCGTGTCATGTGATCTGTAACGCGCGTGTCATGTGATCTGTAACGCGCGTGTCATGTGATCTGTAACGCGCGTGTCATGTGATCTGTAACGCGCGTGTCATGTGATCTGTGTGTCATGTGATCTGTAACGTGCGTGTCATGTGATCTGTAACGCGTGTCATGTGATCTGTGTGTCATGTGATCTGTAACGCGCGTGTCATGTGATCTGTGTGTCATGTGATCTGTAACTCCCGTGTCATGTGATCTGTAACACGCGTGTCATGTGATCTGTAACTCGCGTGTCATGTGATCTGTAACGCTCGTGTCATGTGATCTGTAACGCGCGTGTCATGTGATCTGTAACGCGCGTGTCATGTGATCTGTAACGCGCGTGTCATGTGATCTGTAACGCGCGTGTCATGTGATCTGTAACGCGCGTGTCATGTGATCTGTAACTCGCGTGTCATGTGATCTGTAACTCGCGTGTCATGTGATCTGTAACTCGCGTGTCATGTGATCTGTAACGCGCGTGTCATGTGATCTGTAACGCGCGTGTCATGTGATCTGTAACGCGCGTGTCATGTGATCTGTAACGCGCGTGTCATGTGATCTGTAACTCGCGTGTCATGTGATCTGTAACGCGCGTGTCATGTGATCTGTAACTCGCGTGTCATGTGATCTGTAACGCGCGTTTCATGTGATCTGTAACTCGCGTGTCATGTGATCTGTAACTCGCGTGTCATGTGATCTGTAACGCGCGTGTCATGTGATCTGTAACGCGCGTGTCATGTGATCTGTAACGCGCGTGTCATGTGATCTGTAACGCGCGTGTCATGTGATCTGTAACTCGCGTGTCATGTGATCTGTAACGCGTGTCATGTGATCTGTGTGTCATGTGATCTGTAACGCGCGTGTCATGTGATCTGTAACGCGTGTCATGTGATCTGTGTGTCATGTGATCTGTAACGCGCGTGTCATGTGATCTGTAACGCGCGTGTCATGTGATCTGTAACTCGCGTGTCATGTGATCTGTAACGCGCGTGTCATGTGATCTGTAACGCGTGTCATGTGATCTGTAACTCGCGTGTCATGTGATCTGTAACGCGCGTGTCATGTGATCTGTAACGCGTGTCATGTGATCTGTAACTCGCGTGTCATGTGACTCACCTGACTCTGTAACTCGCTCTGCTGTTTGAGACGCAGGTTCTCAGGTGTGTCTGTGACGATGGTGAACGATGTCTTGGGATAGTGACTGAAACAGAAGATGAAGACGAGGATTACTCCATCCGATGAAGCACACGCGTCACATGGTCAACCGACTCTGTTACACACAGAGAACATGACTTACACTGTCAGACGCATAAGCTTGGCTTCTCTTGACCTGAATAATGATTCTACTGTCTGCTTTACTCGATTCGTCTGATATTTGATGAGGTTTGCAACTCTGTTTATTACTGAAGCTGCTGGGAAATGATCAGTATTGTATAAAGTGCTGTAGAAATAAAGTTAGCAATAAAATCCTCTGATTGGATCCAGCTGAAGGACAGTAAACGTTGTTGTTTGGGTGGATTATTCCTTTAACACTCGACAAGAGCTAAAAATATGATGTGAATGTGGAATAATCACTGTTCTAGTGTGACGCAGCGATAACCTTTCTGCTGTAATCACAGTAATAATCATCTCGTCTAATGCTGAAAATAAAACAAAAGCTTTTCATCATGACTTCACTGCTATTGTGTGATAAAAATAAAGCATGAATGCCTATTGAATCAGCAGGACGTTTCCCCGGCGACCCCTGACTCCGCCCCCAAACACACATAACCAATCGGAGACCGACACTCAAACATCACTCGCATACCCACAGGAAATGTGAACAGCAGGACAGGAAGTTCCTGAATGAGTTCCTGAATCCTGAGAGAGAAACACGACTCTTGCGTCTCAATTCGCCTACTTTTACTGCACCCTATGTGCTCTTGACACCCGTGCTTCGGGAAACACTGGCACGTCACTCAAGAGCGTCTTTAGCGGTTTCTCTGTCACGTAAACTGGCCTGTCAATCATCTTATCACAGTAAACTGACCTGTCAATCATCTTATCACAGTAAACTGACCTGTCAATCATCTTATCACAGTAAACTGACCTGTCAATCATCTTGTCACAGTAAACTGACCTGTCAATCATCTTGTCACAGATAAAATCCTCCACGTTTCATTTTGTTTCCTACCGTATGGGAGAGAAATGCACGACGATCTGCAGTCGGTCCTTCATGCGGAGACTCCTCATATTAATGCATTATTAATGAC
>NC_136899.1:241887-259387 GCF_949152265.1 Phoxinus phoxinus | reverse complement strand
AGAGTGAGTGTGAGTGTGAGTGAGTGAGTGAGTGAGAGTGAGTGTGAGTGAGAGTGAGTGTGAGAGTGAGTGTGAGTGTGAGTGAGTGAGTGAGAGTGAGTGAGTGTTGAGAGTGAGAGTGTGTGTTGAGAGTGAGAGTGTGTGTGAGTGAGAGTGTGTGTGAGAGTGAGTGTGAGTGTGAGAGTGAGAGTGTGTGAGAGTGAGTGTGAGTGAGAGTGAGTGAGAGAGTGAGAGTGTGTGAGAGTGAGTGTGAGTGTGAGAGTGAGAGTGTGTGTGAGAGTGAGTGTGAGAGTGAGAGTGTGTGAGAGTGAGAGTGAGTGAGTGTGAGAGTGAGTGTGAGAGTGAGTGTGAGTGAGTGTGAGAGTGTGAGAGTGAGTGTGAGTGAGTGTGAGTGAGAGTGAGAGTGAGTGTGTGTGTGCGCGCATGTGTATGTGTGTGAGTGAGTGTGAGAGTGTGAGTGTGAGTCTCTTCATCACTTCATCCCTTCATCCTTTCATCCCTTCATCTCTTCATCACTTCATCACTTCATCTCTTCATCCCTTCATCTCTTCATCCCTTCATCTCTTCATCCCTTCATCCCTTCATCCCTTCATCACTTCATCCCTTCATCTCTTCATCCCTTCATCTCTTCATCCCTTCATCTCACTCACTCTCACTTAGAAGCGAGAGGTTATTATGTGAGTATAGGAGACCATAAGTCTGAGTGGACATCCATGACATGCGGAGTTCCTCAAGGCTCAATTCTTGCGCCACTCCTATTCAACCTGTACATGCTTCCAATGAGCCAAATAATGAGAAAGAACCAAATCTCTTACCACAGCTATGCAGACGACACACAGATCTACTTAGCCCTATCGCCTAACGATTACAGCCCCATTGACTCCCTGTTCCAATGCATTGATGAAGTCAACAGTTGGATGTGCCAAAACTTTCTTCAGTTAAACAAAGACAAAACTGAAGTCATTGCGTTTGGAAACAAAGATGAAGTTCTCAAGGTGAATGCATACCTTCACTCCAGAGGTCAAACAACTAAAAATCAAGTCAGGAATCTTGGTGTGTCTCTAGAGTCAGACCTTAGCTTCAGTAGTCATGTCAAATCAATAACTAAATCAGCATACTATCATCTAAAAAATATTGCAAGAATTAGATGCTTTGTTTCCAGTCAAGACTTAGAGAAAATTGTGCATGCTTTCATCACCAGCAGGGTGGATTATTGTAATGGACTCCTTACTGGCCTTCCCAAAAAGACCATAAGACAGTTGCAGCTCGTACAGAACGCTGCCGCCAGGATTCTGAGCAGAACCAGAAAATTTGAACACATCACACCAGTCCTCAGGTCTTTACACTGGCTTCCAGTCACATTTAGGATTGATTTTAAAGTATTATTACTGGTATATAAATCATTTAATGGCCTAGGACCTCAATACATTGCAGATATGCTCACTGAATATAAACCCAACAGATCACTCAGATCATTAGGATCACATCAACTAGAAATACCAAGGGTTCGCTCTAAGCAAGGAGAGTCCGCTTTTAGCTATTATGCCAGCCGCAGCTGGAACCAGCTTCCAGAAGAGATCAGGTGTGCTCCTACAGTAGCCACATTCACATCCAGACTCAAAACACTTCTGTTTAGCTTTGCATTTACTGAATGAGCACTGTGCCACTGTGCGTCCGACTGTTTGCACTGTATTTTATTTTTATTTTTTACTCTAAACTGTTTTAATTATTCTTATTTCTTTTGATTATTTTAATTTCTTCTATGTAAAGCACTTTGAATTACCATTGTGTATGAAATGTGCTATATAAATAAACTTGCCTTGCCTTGCCTTGCCTTGAGTGTGAGTGAGAGTGAGCGTGTGTATGTGTGTGAGTGAGAGTGAGTGTGAGAGTGAAAGAGAGTGTGAGTGAGTGTGAGAGTGAGTGAGTGTGAGAGTGAGTGAGTGTGAGAGTGAGTGAGTGTGAGTGAGTGAGTGAGTGAGAGTGTGTGTGTGTGAGAGAGAGAGAGAGAGAGTGAGTGTGTGAGAGTGAGAGTGAATGTGTGTGAGAGTGAGGAGTGAGTGAGTGAGTGAGTGAGTGAGTGAGTGTGTGTGTGTGTGTGTGTGTGTGTGTGTGTGTGTGTGTGTGTGTGTGAGAGTGAGTGTGTGTGAGAGTGAGAGTGAATGTGTGTGTCAGTGTGTGTGTGTGTGTGTGAGAGTGAGAGTGTGTGAGAGTGAGAGTGAATGTGTGTGAGAGTGAGTGAGTGAGTGAGTGTGAGTGTGTGTGAGAGTGAATGTGTGTGAGAGTGAGTAAGTGAGTGAGTGTGTGTGTGTGAGAGAGTGAGTGTGTGTGAGAGTGAGAGTGAGAGTGAATGTGTGTGTCAGTGAGTGAGTGAGTGAGTGTGTGACCGATATCTTTTGTGTGAAAGTGAGACACTCACGCGTTACAATAGGGTTTCTTGTCGTAGCCTTTGTAGTTCTTCATGTTGAGCGTCATCTTACACACTTCACAGTGGAAACAGCCTTTGTGCCAGTTCTGAACACAACACACACACACACACACACTTTAATCACTGACACAAATGAAGAGTCACTGTTAAACACTCAATGACACCAGAGACTTCATGACATCATCAATCACAGATCTATAATATTGATTCATGTAATATTATGTACAGTACAGTGATGGTTTGATGTGATGTTGAAATACTGTGATATTAGCAAGCAACTTCAGAATACCGTATTAGCTACTGTGTCCAAAACAACTCAGTGTTTGCCATGTTTGTATTTGTTTCACGTTTAATTTTCTTATTTTCTTGTAAAATACTCCACAGAACAAACTCTTATAATGTCGCTCAACACAGTAAGACTATGAATAAAACATGAAGCTCGTTATGTAAGACATGAATGGGAATCCAGAGCAGCGAAACACAGAGATAAACACAGTAAAGTTTGATTTACACACGTCATTTATAACGGGTTTCACACGAAGCACGAGGTTTGCAGCTCTAGATGAAGTTCTGGCAGTGTGTGTGTGTGTGTGTGTGTGTGTGAGTGTGAGTGTGAGTGTGTGTGTGTGTGGAGTAAATAAGTGTCACCTTGTCGAGGCAGCTGATCTTCTCCGTCGGGTACACGGTTCTTGCGCAGCGCGCGCACGCGGGATTCATCTCCGGTTCCGATCCAGTTCTGAGGTAAACAGAAGATCCACAGATCAGTGTGTGTGAGAGTGTGTGTTCAGTGTGTGTGTGTTCAGCTGCTCACTGATGAGGAGCATCACAAGCACTGGAGCTCAGTCTCTCGATGTGTTCAGTGCGCGCGCGCCCGTGAGTGAGTGAGTGTGTGTGTGTGTGTGTGTGTGTGGAGGGAGGGGGATTCGTTCACTCAATAAATTATAGGCTATACACACTAAAGACAACAACATAATGCCAGATTCTAAATCTAGTTAGCATGTTTTGGCATCCAAACGAGTCAATCTGAAGTGAAAACAACAACAACAGCCTAAAAACATTTACATTTATTCATTTAGCAGACTCTTTTATCCAAAGCGACTTACGAATGAGAACAATAGAAGCAGTTAAACTAGCAGTAGGACAACAGTATGTAAGTGCTATGACCCTTCACAGTACAATCCAACGTAGTTTTGTTTTTTGTTTGTTTTGTTTTTTAAAGTTAGAATAGAGGAGAAAGTGTTAGTGTTACTGGATCAAGTGCTGCCGAAAAAGACTCGTCTTCAGCAGT
This sequence comes from Phoxinus phoxinus, assembly GCF_949152265.1. NCBI lineage: Eukaryota > Metazoa > Chordata > Actinopteri > Cypriniformes > Leuciscidae > Phoxinus > Phoxinus phoxinus. The sequence goes on along the minus strand of NC_136899.1, from coordinate 255,671 downwards.
TTCTTAAAGATGTCTCTGGACTCAGCAGCTCTGGCTGAGTTAGGCAGATCATCTCCAGCAGGAACAGTCATGGTGAAGGTCCGAGAGAGAGATCCAGAGCCTCTTTGAGATGATGCACCACCAGACGCCGCTCACTTGCAGAGCGCAAGTTTCTGGACGGCACATGAGTCTGAAGTAATGAGTTCAGGTACAGGGGAGCAGTGCCAGTGGATGTTCTGTAGGCAAACGTCAGTGACTTGAGTTTGATGCGAGCTCTAACTGGCAACCAGTGCAGTTTGGTGAGGAGAGGAGTGACGTGTGCTCTCTTCGGCTCGTTGAAGACACTCTAGCTGCAGCTTCTGGATCAGTTGCAGAGGTTTGACAGAGCAAGCTGGGAGACCAGCCAGGAGAGCATTACAATAGTCCAGTCTGGATAGAACAAGCGCCTGGACAAGGAGTTGTGTAGCTCTGATAGGAAGGGCCTGATCCTTCTGATGTTGTACAAGGCAAATCTGCATGACCGGGCAGTGCTAGCAATGTGGTCTGTGAAGATCAATTGGTCATCAATTACAACTCCAAGGTTCCTGGCTGATCTTGATGGAGTTATGGATGACGAGCCTAGCTGAATGGTGAAGTTGTGATGAAGTGCTGGGTTAGCCGGGATTACGAGTAGCTCTGTCTTCGCAAGGTTTAGTTGAAGGTGGTGGTCCTTCATCCAGCCAGAAATGTCTGTCTGTCAGGCTGAGATGTGAGCGGCTACCGTCGGATCATCCGGTTGGAATGAGAGGTAGAGTTGTGTGTCATCAGCGTAGCAGTGATAGGAGAAGCCATGTTTCAGAATCACAGATCCTAGTGATGTCATGTAGATGTAGAAGAGAAGTGGTCCCAGCACTGAGCCCTGAGGCACACCAGTGGCTAGATGTTGGGTCTTAGAAGCAGTGATAGGAGAAGCCATGTTTCTGAACACACACTCTGAAGCCCAAAAGTGTGTGAATACATCAAGTGCGTGAGTTTTAAGTCACCTTAAATTGTTAGATTGAGAGTTTGTGTCAGTAATTCTCATTAGTGCGAGTTATGGCAAGCCGATTAAACTTTTAATCATTCACATGTCATGAAATGATTTTTAATCAACTATAAAAAATTTCACGTGTTAAAATTATATTCTTTAAAATCAGAAATGGATTTTTTTTCTACATAAAAAAGCAGAGATGAAGCAGATCCATATGCAACCTCACACACTTCATCAGGTGAACAACGTGTGTGTGTGTGTGTGTGTGTGCGTGTGTGTGTGTGTGTGTGCAGTGGATTGAGGGCCTTTAGAGCCGGTTAGTGATCAGGTGCTGAACAGCCTCATGTTGATCTTCAGCTCGGCTGGGGAACAGCGCCACCTGCTGCTCTACTGGAGCACTGATAGTTCATGAATAACTCTTCTATAATACAGTGTTCGGCCTATTCACGGCACCGTCTCTGTTCGCAAAGAAACATTTTGGGAAGAAAGTTATTCCTTTGTGTGAAAGTTTAAATATTTAAATAGCACATTAATATTACTAAATATTAATAATTAACATTTGTGCATTCAATCTTTTACTTCTTGAAATGATGCATGTTTTATCGGAAGATCAGAAGTGTTTTCAGCTGTTATAAATTATTTTATAATAATATACATATTCCATTTGCTGTGGCTGCAAAGAGGGAATATTGCAGCAAATAAACTCAATAAAAAAGTTATAAATCTCAAACATTCCATATCAAAATACAGGTGATGGTTTTCCTGCTGGACATCACTGCCTGACGCACCTCCTCCAGTGCCTTTTGAACTGGTGTGCCGTGACACCTCACTGAACACTTCCGTGGGCCTGAACGGGTCATCAGCTGGGGACCACCACTCATCGACGTTTCGCTCCTTTAACCCCAGTACGCCTCGTTGTGGCGGAGCGATGGCAGGGATCTCTCCCTGCCACCCCCTGCTGATGCCCTAGGTGTTTGCCCCCCAACTCTTCTCCTTCCTCCTTAGCCACAGCCAGAAGCTGCCTTTCTCTGCCTCCTCTGCCAACTCTTTCATGGCTTTCCGATGCCTCGCTCCTGTGCATCCCATGTCGCGGAGTAGGCGAGCGGATGAGGAACCTACAAAGCCCCTACACCCCACTTCCACAGGGCAGATAACGGCTTTCCAGCCCGCCTCCCTGCTCTCTGCCGCCAGATCTGAGTACTTGGCTCGCTTCCGCTCATACGCAGCCTCCACACCTCCCTCCCATGGTACAGTGAGTTCCACAAGGAGGACGGTCTTGCACGCCTCTGACCACATGACAGGGTCTGGCCGCAGGGATGTTTCCACTATCTCCCTGGGGAACTGGAGCTGCTTTCCCAAGTCGACCCAAATGGTCCACTGATTTCCCGGTTAAAGGAGCCTTGCTATATCTCTCTGGCGGGAGGGTCTGACACTCTCTCCAGCCCTCGCGAATTGGATGGAATGTCGTCCTTGAGCGGAAGGTCTGCTGTTCGCCTCCTTTCTGCATGACTCTAACACCTCTGCCAGCTTCTTCAGTACTTGGTCATGTCGCCACCTGTAGCGGCCTTGGGACAATGCTGTCGTGCAGCCCGACAGGATGTGCTGGAGGCTTGTGTTGCTGGTATTACAAAGGGAACAGGTCTCTTCAGCACCAAACCATTGGTGGAGGTTTCGGGGACAAGGCAAGGTGTCATAGGTTGCTCTGATCAGGAAGCTGAGCCTAGCTTGGGGGATCTTCCATAGGTCGGACCATGACATGGACCTGTCAGTGAGACCTTCCCATGCCGTCCAACGTCCTTGCCGGCCCTGGGACACCGCTTTGATGTTAAGGCGTTCATACTCAGCTCTTGCCACTTCCGCCACCACCAAGGCTTTTCGGTCTTCTTTGGAAGCCTTTGACCAGAACAAGGGATGTCTTCTTGGGCTTTCCACTTTCTTCCCGTTTTTATCTGGGTGCCCGCTGCTTTCACCAGCTGGTCAGTGGATTCCCTCATCTCCAGCACCAACCGAGCCTTCTCTTGCTTGTATCCCACACTGATGGATCGCAGTTAGGGATGGCCCGATACCACTTTTTCCAGGCCGAGTCCGATACCGATACTTTCATTTTTGGTACTCGCCGATACCGATACCGTAACCGATACCTGTATTTTTATTTTCAATTAATTTAATTCATGCATTTGTCATTTTTAAATGTATTGGTAGAGAAACCAAAAGAATGTCAAATCATATTTGTTTATTAAATGTAAACTTAATTTGTTCATCAAATATATTTAATGCACTGCATATTCATTACTGTATAAATTAAATATAGATGGATCTTTTTGTGAAGTTACAAAAAAAGGTAGCCTATTTAGTCAAGAGTTAATCCTTTGTCTGGTTAACATTAAAACACAGCAGCAGATTAATTCAACTGCTGCCCCTTTAACACCGAACGCACGGACCCCATTTGAATTATACTGTCTACGTTCACTTGACATATAATATACTTTGTTTACTAGGATACTCACCAAGACGGGCGTTTTTACATAGTTTTGTGTTAATTCATCCGTACAAGCGCAATAGTGAAATAATTCCACTCAGTGTTCGCGCGCTGTCTGAGGCGATGGTTTTCGGGGCTCGCGCTTTGGATGTTTGAAGTTCATGTAACTTCTTGACCTGCAAATGTCCTGTAATAATGTCGTTAAACATAAATAAGGTAACAGTTCATGTTTTACTTACATATACGATTTAGTTTTAATCCAAATATACGTGCCGAGTGAACGATCAGCAATCCAGAGCATTCAACAGAAGTGCGCGCTCTCTCTCTCTCTCTCTCTCTTTCTCTCTCTCTCTCTTTCTCTCTCTCTCTCTCTGGTCAGTTAATGTTAATAATAAGCTACATGCCTCGTTTTACTTTCTTTGCCATTGACATCCGACTGAACTACAAACTTTCCACTGACGTCTGATGCGCTCGACCAGCTCGCGCTTCGGTGCCGCGGCGCGCTCAATCCACTGCGCGTTTTTCTCTTATCAGCTCGCGCACCACAGCTATATAGGCGTTACTATATTTTGTTTAATATTTCACTAATATGATACATTTACTTCATAGACAGCCTTCTTTTTTATCCCCATTATACTTTCTGTTGTCAGTGCTTCTTTGTCTGGACACAAACACTGTACACACGCTGCCTGGTATCGGTTGTTGGTATCGGGGCGCATTTACGAGTACGAGTACGAGTACATGAGCTCAGTATCGGGCCGATACCCGATACTGGTATCGGTATCGGGCCATCCCTAATCGCAGTGGTAGTTGTAGCGTGTTCCTCCCGAAGAGGCCTACCTCTGAGAAGCATCTTGGTAGTCCCAGCCACTTCCTGATGAACGAGTTTGCCAGCCCGTCCATCTTGTTACCACTGATGAGGGGATTTCGCTCATCTTCAGTGGCCACATCACCCTTTGGTACAGTACTGCCTGGTAACACCAAACTTTGAACTTTCCAGGGAGTTGGCTTTGGTTGATCTTGGCCAGGCCATCTGCGAGCTGCTTCCTCACCGTCTCCCCCATCTGCCTGTCTGAGAGCTCTGCTGTGTAGGTACGACCCAGGCTACGAACCGGTTGATCTGCCAGCAATGGGATATTCTCACCACCTGCGACAAAGATGGTGTTGTCATTTCTGACTCCTTTCTTGATCGACAAACTGCGTGACTTGGATGGTTTGATCTTCATCCTCGCCCAGCCCACAAGCTCGTCGATCCTCTTCAGCAGCCTTGTTGTACAAGCTGCTGTCCGGAGTATGGTGGTGATATCATCCATGTAACCTCTAACTGCTGGTAGCCTTTGTCCTGACGGCAGTTTCACTCCTCCGACCATCTTCCTAGCCCCTATGAGGATGATCTCAAAGGCTGTGACGAACAAGATGGGCGAGATTGAGCATTCCATGGCAATGCCTACTTCCAGCTGTTGCCAGCCTGTTGTGAAGTCCTGGTGGGTGCAGCACGTCTGGAGGTCTCCAAAGTACTTGGCCACCAGGGCTCTTATACCGATTGGGACATGGAAGAAGTCCAAGGCGAACTCGATGAGTTGGTGAGGGACTGACCCGTATGCGTTAGCAAGGTCGAGCCACACTACGTGCAGGTCACCTCTCTCTCTTTTCGCCCTTTGGATCTGCTCCCATATTACTGCAGAGTGTTCCACACACCCTGGGAAGCCTGGCACACCTGCCTTCTGGCAGCTGGTATCAATGTACCCGTTTCCTGTGAGGTAGCTTGTCAACCTCCTGGCCAGAATGGAGAAGAAGATCTTCCCTTCGACATTCAGGAGGGCGATACTCCTAAACTGGCCGATCATTCTGGAGTTCTGCTCCTTTGGGATGAAAACTGTCACAGCTCTCTGCCACTCTGACGGGATGACTTGGTTTTTCCAGGCCACTCTCAGCAGCTTCCAGAGGTGTCTCAAGACCCCTGGGCAGTACTTGCACAGCTTGTATGGTATCCCGTTCGGGCCTGGGGCTGAGGCTAATCTTGCCTTCCGGACCACCTCTGTTACCTCGCTGAGTTTGGGGAGGGCAGCATCAAAGAGGGAGGTCGGAGGAGCTGGGCGAGGCACATACCCAGGGGATCCCAGCGGAGTTGACTTCGCTGGGTCACTGTACTGCTCCTTTATATAGCTCTCCAGCTCAGACTTGGTGATCTCAAGCTTTCCGCTTCTCTTATCCTCTAGCAGCTGTCTGGCATGCTTAAAGGGATTTTTAAAGAAGTTACTCCTCTCTTTCTCCTTCCGCCTTCTGCGCTTATGGATGCGCTCTGCCCTCCGTAGGCCGGCAAGCTCTTTTCTCACCTCGTCCCACAGTAGTTTCAGGCCCTCCTTCTCCTCTCTGCATGCCTTCCTCCACTGTTTTCGGAGTTGACGCCGCCTCTTCACCAACTGCTCGATCTCCCTCTCCCTCCTCCCCTTCTGCACTGGGCAAGCTCTCCACTTTCCAGCAGTTGCTCCAAATATGCCTATGCATTCATCATACAGGATGTCTCCGATACGGTTCAGCTTGGTTTCCACCTGGCCACGCAATGAGTACTCCAGGATAAGGCTGAGGTCCTTGTCCAGCTTCTGCCAGACCGCACCTTCGTTGGCTTTTGGCCATTTGACCATCTGCCTCCTTCCGGGTTCTTTTCTCTCTGTCCTATGGCTTTGCTCGCGGTTGTTGGGGTTGCTTTGTGTTCTGTGTGTGTCTTCGTCAGTGCCACTCTCAGAGGCATTGGTGTCCATCGCGGGCCCTCCTGTATCCTCCACCTGCCTTTCCACAGCAACGGTGGATCCCTCAGCGCTGTGGTTTGCGACCTGGCCATGGGTTCCTCTTGTCTGACCTGCGGTTGCAGTGCAATGTTGCTGTTGGCCCCCTCTCTTCACACTTTTTCCTTCCCTGGTGGATCCGCAACCCTCTGAAGGTGGTCACTTTTTCCCACCCACACCTGCATCTTCTCGTGATCCTAGAATCTTTGTCCGTGTCCGTTCCAGTCGTTACCGGGAAATCCGTCTGTTTTGGCCCTTCTTCCACCCCGCCTCTCGGAGGGCCATCGGGTTGTTTTTCCTTATTCGTTTTCGTAGTGAGATTGGGGTGTTCCTAGTTTCGGTCTTTATTATCTTTCGACGCTCAAATGCAGTAGTTAATGTGAAGCAGTAGAGCGAAAATAGGCGTGATTCGTACAATGTGACGAAATTACAGTTTTAACAGAACTCTCCAGTTTATTCAAGTTTGCTAGTGTCATAATTCAGGTGTTCCTTTTTTTTATTAACGTCAAGGTATTATATAAAAAATATAAGTAGGCTACATAGCAAACATTTTACGAAATGATAAAAAAGCATCACACATGGGTTACACACACACACACACACACACACACACCATAAAAACAGAACAGAAAACGTTAATGAAATTAATTAAAAAGTTGAAAAAAGTTCATTGTCTTAAGAGCTTTAAGATTCCTCGATGCATGTAAATTATTGTTCAGATATTGTTCAAACCTCTTATATATTATTATTATAATATACTGTCTATGGATCAAACAGACTCTTACTGTTACTGTTACTGTTCTCAGCGCGTTCACAGGATCGGCCAATCGCCGTCGGTTTTGATTAACGGACAATACTGTTAAAAACCTGTCCCAATTTTCATTTGTATCTCATGCACCAATCCATAACATTAATAACAAATGAATAACCTTCAATAACAAAAATAATACTATTTTGATTCTGTTTCGCGCGCGTCACGTGATGCACTAGGCAGGCGTTTCCCATCATGCAACGCTTTGAATCACAGAAACGACATAAAAGATCGAAATTTCACCTTTAACGAGATTTATTGAGTTTAAATGAAACCATATTTTTATTATGGTAATATATAACAACACTTTAAATGAGTAAAAGAGCAACACGGCGCGTGTCACCGTTGTGGAGACTCGTGTCTCCAGCCGGAGGTATAAATCCCCCGAGCTCATCAGGTTCTCTCGGCCGGTCCGAAAGCGGTGGGTCAGTCACAATTGATTGCTTCAGTCAGTTACAGAACTCCTTGTTTCTTCTCTCCCTTCTCCCACCGCTGAACTTGACCAGCCTTTTGCTCGCTTGTCCACCGGGTGCGGGACAGACTTCACCAGAGACTGCACTTCTTACGAAGATTGGCTATGAAGTCCATTACAAAATTCCCTATGAGGGACAATAAAGTATATTTCTCTTCCTCCAAACTCACACATGTACTCGGTCTCGCTTAATGTGGGCTTTTACAGCAGAATCTTCCATAAAGTTGTTTAATACCAATCTCTTGTGAAAAGCACCATATTCATAACTTTGGAATGTTTATGGTGGAAATTAATGCTCTAAATAGAAATACTATTATCAAACAATCATTTTATTCATATATACACACATTTACATAGGAAACTCCAAAAACAAAGTTATTTTTAATAAAAAGAGCCCAAGAACTGCCCCTGTGAAACACTGGTGACCAGATGGACAGGTCCGTTGCTCTGCGTATAAAGGCCTCATTGCTGGTCTCACACCACGGCGGGAATGAAGTACTGAAGAGAAACATCCTCGTGCAGGAAAATCAGGTGAAGAATCCTATTGTGAACAATATCTAGGTAGAAAAAAACAGAACAGGCATTTTAAGTGAAACCAGAGAATGTCTAATAAGGGGAGCACTGCCACTCCCAGTAAACCGCCGGCTTCTGAACGGTTGCAGTTGCACTCTGGCTCCACATGAGGGCGCTCACAGGCGAGGGCAGAATGAATGGAGGTCTATGGAGATATACGCCTCACAATCCACTTCTCTCAGGATATCATTTTTTGTCTAGTAATTTGAATGTTGTATTAGATGTGTTAGATTTTGTAGAGTCACTTATGTGCTTTAAAAAGTCTTCAGGTGTGTGTACAGGTGTGTGTGTGTGTGTGTGTGATCAGGTGTATGTGCGTGATCAGGTGTGTGTGCAGGTGTGTGCTCAGGTGTGTGTGATCAGGTGTGTGCAGGACAGGTGTATGTGCGTGATCAGGTGTGTGTGCAGGTGTGTGCGCAGGTGTGTGATCAGGTGTGTGTGCAGGTGTGTGTGATCAGGTGTGTGCAGGACAGGTGTATGTGCAGGTATGTGATCAGGTGTGTGCGCAGGTGTGTGATCAGGTGTGTGCAGGACAGGTGTATGTGCAGGTGTGTGTGTGCAGGACAGGTGTGTGCGCAGGTGTGTGATCAGGTGTGTGCGCAGGTGTGTGATCAGGTGTGTGCTGGACAGGTGTGTGTGCAGGTGTGTGTGTGCAGGACAGGTGTGTGCGCAGGTGTGTGATCAGGTGTGTGCGCAGGTGTGTGATCAGGTGTGTGCAGGACAGGTGTGTGTGTGCAGGACAGGTGTGTGTGTGCAGGACAGGTGTGTGCGCAGGTGTGTGATCAGGTGTGTGCAGAACAGGTGTGTGTGTGCAGGACAGGTGTGTGTGCAGGTGTGTGCTCAGGTGTATGTGCAGGTGTGTGTGTTTAGGACAGGTGTGTGCGCAGGTGTGTGATCAGGTGTGTGCAGGACAGGTGTGTGCTCAGGTGTATGTGCAGGTGTGTGTGTTTAGGACAGGTGTGTGCGCAGGTGTGTGATCAGGTGTGTGCAGGACAGGTGTGTGCTCAGGTGTATGTGCAGGTGTGTGTGTGCAGGACAGGTGTGTGTGGTGATGTTCTTACTGCACATGGCTCTGCTGGGATTGACCTGTTGTCCCGTCAGGAACTGCTGCAGTTTCCGGATGTCCAGGCGTGTCTGAGCCATGAACTCTGAGTCTCTGTGACTCGCACTGGTGCTCTGAGACCCGTCCTCACCTGACACACACACACACACACACACACACACACACACACACACACACACACAGGAGAATGTTGCAGATCTGTGGACTTAAAGCCTATAACTAGTTGATTCACGGCACAGTTTCTCCTGGTGTCCACGCCAGCGCTGTTTGATCTAACAGAGATCTACGGTTACTAGCGGAGAAACGTGAACGCTCCTCACTGGATCTTCAGCGCTGTAGTAACGGTGTCGCCGGATCAAGATCGGCTCGCGCTGCATTGGTCCAAACTGATAAACGGTCCGTGAAGCACGAAATAATGAGTAGTGCAGTTTCGGTCCGCTTGTTGGGCAACGCTGTGCGAGTTGGTCGCACCGAATCCTTCGGTTTGTAATGCGTACCGAACGGTTCAATACGAATACGTGTATCGTTACACCCCTACTACACACACACACACTCACTATCAGCACCACACGTGCTCTGTGTGTGTGTGTGTGTGTGTGTGTGTGTGTGTGTGTACAGTAGAGGTTGCACGACTACTGATTTCTGCTAGTCGATTTCTTATCAAGACAATACTCGAGTTACTCGACTGCTCGTGGTCCATGCTACTGTAAATGAAAAGACATGATATAGCTAATTCTTATCAATAAACATTTATTAATTCATAGCCTAATGCAACACTAACATAAGTAAACTCTCAAAACATTATAATTATGACATTACATTTAAACATGTTCATGTAACAGAGTAAAGCCAAATAAACAGCTGTTCTTGCCTTTCATTTCAGACGCAATGTCCGCTTTAGGGCCGTTCACATCGCGTCCTTTCCGCGCTCAAGTTCGTTAGCGCGCTCATAATGGAAGCGACGTGGTGCGCTAGTTTTTACAGGCGCGCGATGCGAGATGAAAACATCTCAACCTTTCAGAATGCCGTAAGCGCACCGCAGGTCATGTGACTAACCCAACCGATCAGCTTCGGCCTGTCCGTAACATCATGGGAAGCTCGGCCAACCGCTGATCATCGCTGTACAGGCGGGGTTTATTTCTCATCTCCAGACAGATATCTCGCAGTAAAGCTAATGCTAGAGCTAGACATCATCCTGCGCGGATACTTCCTCGTCATCATGAGCGCAGTTCATGGTTGCATCGCAACGACAGACGCCACGGAAGCAAGCGCTTGTGGAAAGGAGACAGCGGCGCGCCTGACAGAGCTGGCACACTACAGTACTCCCACACGCCTGCTGTCTGTTGGTGACATTGTGAATTAATGTGTGGTTAAGGAGTCGATTGTGTCCGACAGCGCCGACTAGTGGTTGAAGTAGCCGATCTCTCGACTAGTCTGTGCAAGCCCTGATCGTTACACCCCAACTACACACACTATCAGGAGCACACGTGCTGTGAGTGCGTGTGCGTGTGTGTGTGTGCGCGTGCATGTGTGTGTGAGTGCGTGTGTGTGTGAGTGAGTGAGTGCGTGTGTGTGTGAGCGTGTGTGAGTGTGTGAGTGAGTGAGTGCGTGTGTGTGTGTGAGTGTGTGTGTGCGTGTGTGAGTGCGTGTGTGTGTGAGTGAGTGAGTGTGTGTGTGTGCGTGTGTGCGTGAGTGAGTGAGTGCGTGTGTGCGTGTGCGTGCGTGTGTGAGTGTGTGTGTGAGTGTGTGTGCGTGTGTGTGAGTGTGTGTGTGTGCGTGTGAGTGCGTGTGTGTGTGTGTGTGAGTGCGTGTCTGTGTGTGCGTGTGAGTGCGTGTGTGTGTGTGTGTGAGTGCGTGTGTGTGTGTGTGTGAGTGTGTGCTCACCCCAGGGTGGGTTCCCCAGCTCTTTGAAGTGTGTTGTGACAGAAACCAGGTCCGTCTCAATCTTGAGATTCATCTCCCCGTTGAGATTCGCCTCCATCACCTGAACACAGACACACATCAGTGCACATCCTCATCTATACAGCGCTCGCACACACAGTTCCACAGCAGCTCTACAGCGATGACGGGAGATCACAGTGACAGTAGCCGCGTTTCCATTACAGATTTGCGCAAATGTTTTGCGCTATTATCTAAATATCGATAAAAAACTATTGCGAAATGACGGCGTTTCCATTAACCGATGTTATGCGACTAAAACGTCCTTTTTTCTCTCGCGATAAGTCATTCCAAAAATCACGGCAACGGACATTGGTTTATAATATCACAGCCACCGCATTAGACATTATTATTAATAATGGAAGGAGACGTACGTGTTTATCCAAGCATTAATGGCAGGGAAAGACCCTTATACCTTATATGATATATAAGGAGTTTCTGGGTGTTTCCCCTCATTTCTGCTCTGAGGTTTTGATTGTGACATTTCTTTGAGGTTTAGAATCCAGTATTCCTATAGGCTAATTATTGTTTATTTTATGAATTTAATAAATAACTGTCTCCTATTCCGATCCATGTAGGCTACTTTTGTGTCCATTCGTTTTTCCTTTTTAAACCCGTAGGCCTAATTGAAAAACGAAAAATGAACGGTTGTATTTTTAAAACGCAAAGTTGAACACCAAAAGTTTAATTTGAACTGGCTACACCAACTGCTGCGCAAAAAAGAAAATATCAACGAATTTTCAGATTTTTGTTTAATGACTTTTTGCCCCTTTATTAAACATGTAAAATATACACAAATTAATATGGAAAACATGTCGATTTTACTGGTTTTCTAAGGCCAAATTAGAACCTGGAATTGATAATTTCCCGCAGTGCTGAATGAGAAGAGCCAATATTAAACTATTGTTTTCTAAGTCGGCTAAGATCTCCATCTCCGCTGTTCAGATGCGCTTTTAGAGAGAAATGCACCTTTCATACGGATTACTTAATCAGAACAAAATGTAATAGCTTTCGATTCGAATTTGTTCGATTTAAAGTGGAAGCCTATAGGCTATATTTTGTTTCAGTTCTCGTGCTCAAGTTCACGGAGATCATGAAACGCGCCTGATTGTTTTATTTTATTTTACAAAAGCACAACGTTTTCTTGTTATTGTTTAAACAAATAAAAGTAGTTTTATAAAAGTAGAAAATAATAATGTATTATTATTTTCTGTATGACCAGAAATGATAGAGTATTTTAAATTGTTTCACTATTGATAGGAAAAAGTGTTCGCGCGCGCGCCTCCGTGCCGTCCAGTGCGCGTTCCACACTCCGCTCCACAAACCCTTGGATATGCGTGAAAATCTTGTGTTTATTTGTGATAATCTTAGTCCTGTATTATTATTGTCGGCCGTATTATGAATGACATTTGACGAATTGCTTTGTTCATTTTTTGGATAAAAGCGTCTTCTAAATAGGCTGTAGCCTAGTAATGATGCTAATTATTATTATTTGCGGACAGGACCCCAAACACACCGCGTCTTCAGGTGACTGTAAATGCGCAAAAACTGTTTCCATTGCAGTTTTGCGAAATATTCCTTTTTCGAATTGCCTGAAAAACCTCCTCATGCGAGCGTAAAAACTTTTTTGCGATAAACGCGAGTTTTTGCGAAATTGACGTGTTTCCATTGGGCGTATTTTCAATTCGCAATTTCAATTTGCGCAATTTGAAGGGTAATGGAAACGCGGCTACTGTTCCGGCTTTACAGCAGCTCTAGAGTAAAGTTATTGTCCAGATAAAGTTAGTTTGATTGATTCTCTTCCGTCGCGTCGATCATTAGTGATTAACGTAGCGGCCGCTAACACGACACCGCTCGAATGCGCTCGGGCCGCTCATCCGCACAACAGCGCCTGAGTCTCGAGAACGCAGACCATGACATTTTTTGGGGTTCCTGTCTCCAAGTTTTAGAAAACGATTCTGTTATCATCTCAGTGTAAACTTTTCAAACAATTTGTAAACATTTACTTCTCTGGCCTGAATAATAAAACAGCGTTTTTAGTCGTTTCCGCGGATCCGTGTGAACGGGAATAATTCTAATAACGTTTTTATCAGTACAGAGGAAAACCGCTTGTCGTGGAATAATAAAAAACTGTTTTCGTGTCAATGAGGCCTTCGCTGGGGACACTGATCACGTGACCAATCAAAGGTTGTCAGTTGGCACTTTACAAACTGCTGATTGGCTGAGTAATTAGAAGGCGGGACTAACTCCATCACAGCAAACTGACCAGATAGTTGGAGAGGTTCTTCATGCGGTCCACGACGCTCTTCATGGTCTTCAGAGGCGGCAGATATATGCTGACCTGAACACATCACTGAGTTACTATAACCGCTAATGCTGCTCCATACAAGCACACCGGACACACACTCACATCATAGTCTGGCATCTGCGGCTCCCTGAAGTCGTGCCAGAGTCTCCGGGGAATCACATCCACCGGGATATCATGAGTGACCACACGACTGACCCCGGAGAGAGAGGGCTGGAGCACACACACACACACACACACACACACACACACACACACACACACACAGCAGAGGTGTGATTATTACTATGAGTCTGACGTTGTGAGAGAGAGTGTGTGTGTGTGTGTGTGTGTGTGTGTGTGTGTGTGTGTGTGTGTGTGTGTGTGTGT
>NC_136899.1:234387-239387 GCF_949152265.1 Phoxinus phoxinus | reverse complement strand
CACCAAACACATCATTACACACACACACACACCTGACACAGTGTTCACCACACCTCCGCAGACACCAAAACACATCATTACACACACACACACACACACACACACACACACACACACCTGACACAGTGTTCACCACACCTGCGCAGACACCAAAACACATCATTACACACACACACACACCTGACACAGTGTTCACCACACCTGCGCAGACACCAAAACACATCATTACACACACACACACACACACACACACACACACACCTGACACAGTGTTCACCACACCTCCGCAGACACCAAAACACATCATTACACACACACACACACACACACACACACACACACACACCTGACACAGTGTTCACCACACCTCCGCAGACACCAAAACACATCATTACACACACACACACACACACACACACACCTGACACAGTGTTCACCAAGTCAAGTCAAGTCAAGTCATCTTTATTTATATAGCGCTTTTTACAATACAGATTGTATCAAAGCAGCTTCACAGTGATAACATGAAAATAATACAAAAAATAATTTCATCATCATCCACCTTTAAGGCAGATCTATAATATTGTTGAATATTAAATGTCCCCAACTAAGCAAGCCAGAAGGCAAGGCAACAGCGGCAAGGAACCAAAACTCCATCAGGTGACAGAAGGGAGAAAAAAACCTTGGGAGAACCCAGGCTCAGTCGGGGGCCAGTTCTCCTCTGGCCAATGAGTGAACAGTGTATGAAGTTCAGAATGAATCAGAGTATTTGTCCAGTTCCGGTTGGTTGAAGTCAGAGTGGAGAGGAGGAGAGACTGGTTGACACTTCAGGTCAGCGGCGTCGTCGTGTCCTGGCGCTGGTCCTTCATCAGATCTGGATACGGCCTGGTTCCGGTGGACAGCGGTAAACCTCGGGATAGACAGAGAGACTAATATTAGCGCAGACGCCGTCCTTCTTATGATGTACCAAGTACATCAGGATTACGGGAAGTGTTCCCGGTCCCGGCTGTTCTAAACTATGCAGCCTAATTATAGAAGTCTATAATGTGTTATGTGTATGCTAGGCTGAAGAGATGTGTTTTTAGTCTAGATTTGAACTGACAGAGTGTGTCTGCTTCCCGGACAATGGTAGGAAGACTGTTCCAAAGTTTTGGTGCTAAGTAGGAAAAGGATCTACCGCCAGCAGTCGATTCTGATATTCTAGGTATTATTAACTGACCGGAATTTTGAGATCGCAGTAGACGTGAAGGACTATAATGCGTTAAGAACTCGCTCAAGTACTGCGGAGCTAAACCATTTAGTGCTTTGTAAGTGATCAGCAATATTTTAAAATTTATCCGATGTTTAATAGGCAGCCAATGCAGTGTTGACAGAACAGGGCTAATATGGTCATACTTCCTGGTTCTAGTAAGAACTCGAGCTGCTGCGTTTTGAACTAGCTGTAGTTTGTTTATTAAGCGTGCAGGGCAACCACCCAGTAGAGCATTACAATAATCTAGCCTTGAGGTCATAAACGCATGAACTAATTGTTCTGCATTATTCATTGAGAGCATATGACGTAATTTAGATATATTTTTAAGATGGAAGAAAGCGGTTTTACAGATACTAGACACGTGACTTTCAAATGAAAGATTGGTATCAAAGAGCACACCCAGGTTCCTAACCGACGACAAAGACTTAACAGAGCAGCCATCAAGTGTTAGACAGTACTCTAGGTTATTACGTGTGGAAGTTTTTTGTCCAATAATTAGAATCTCTGTTTTTTCTGAATTTAGTAGTAGGAAATTACTAGTCATCCAATTTTTTATATCCGCTATGCATTCCGTTAATTTTGTGAATTCGTAGGTTTCGTTAGGTTTTGAAGAAATATACAGCTGAGTATCGTCGGCATAACAGTGAAAGCTAATTCCATGTTTCCTAATGATATCTCCTAATGGTAGCATATACAGAGTGAACAGCAGCGGTCCTAGTACTGAGCCTTGTGGTACGCCATACTGAACTTGTGATTGATAAGACATCTCTTCATTTATTGCTACAAACTGATAACGGTCAGATAAGTATGATTTAAACCATGCTAGTGCAATTCCACTAATGCCAACATAATGTTCGAGTCTAATTAAAAGGATGTTGTGGTCAATGGTGTCAAATGCAGCACTAAGATCCAGTAACACTAATAGAGAGACACAACCACGATCGGATGATAAGAGCAAATCATTTGTGACTCTAACGAGAGCTGTCTCGGTACTATGGTGCGGTCTAAATCCGGACTGAAAATCCTCGCAGATATCATTTCTTTCAAGAAAAGAACACAGTTGTGAGGATACTGCTTTTTCTAATATCTTTGACAGAAATGGCAGATTAGAGATCGGCCTGTAATTGACTAGCTTTGTAGGATCAAGTTGCTGTTTTTTAACAAGCGGTTTAATCATAGCCAGCTTAAAGGTTTTTGGTTCGTATCCTAGAGACAAAGATGAATTAATGATATTAAGAAGAGGATCTATGACATCTGGAAGCATCTCTTTCAGCAGCTTAGTCGGTATAGGGTCTAACATACATGTTGTGGATTTAGATGATTTGACGAGTTTGCAAAATTCTTCCTCTCCTATAGCAATGAATGAATCAAATTTTCCCTCAGGGAGACTACACTGCACTTCCTGATGCGATACTGTATTAGACGGTTGCATAGTTATAATTTTGTCCCTGATATTATCGATCTTATAAGTGAAGAAGTTCATAAAGTCATTACTGCTGTGTTGCATGGAAACTTCTGGGCTTGAAGCTTTCTTTTTCGTTAGTTTAGCCACGGTTTCAAATAAATACCTAGGATTATGTTTATTATCTTCTAATAGGGTTGAAAAATAAGCAGATCTAGCAGCTTTTAAAGCCTCTCTGTAAGCAATCGAGCTCTCCTTCCATGAAATCCTAAACACCTCTAGTTTTGTTTTCTTCCAGTTGCGCTCCATTTTTCTGGCTGCTCTCTTAAGGGCCTGAGTGTGTGTGTGTGAGTGTGTGTGTGTGTGTGTGCTCGTTGTGCCACGGCGTTGGACTATGTTCTTTAATCTTCTTTAAGCGCAGCGGAGCAACTGTGTCTAAAGTGCTGGAAAAGAGAGAGTTAAAAGTTTCTGTTGCAATATCAAGTTCTTCTAAGCTATCCGGGATGCTGAGATGATGAAACTGATTAGGAAGATTATTGATAAAGCAATCTTTAGTGGCAGAAGTGATCGCTCTAACATATTTATAACACGGAGTCGGCTTTGCAGGCTTGGCTAAATGTAATTTACACGAGACTAGATAGTGATCTGAGATGTCATCGCTCTGTTGCAGTATTTCAACGGCATCAACATCTATTCCATGTGATAGTATTAGATCTAGAGTATGATTACGACAATGAGTCGGTCCTTTGACACGTGTTGTCTAACTCCAATTGAGTTTATAATGTCTTTAAATGCCAATCCCAATGCATCTTTTTCATTATCTATGTGTATATTAAAGTCACCAACAATTAGTACTTTATCTGCAGCCAATACTAATTCTGATAGAAAGTCCGCAAAATCTTTGATAAAGTCTGTATGGTGCCCTGGTGTCCTGTATACAGTAGCCAGCAGAATTTTCAAACGTGATTTATCGTTTACACTATATATTTTTACATTAAGCACCAACACTTCAAAAGAATTATATTTACAACTAGATTTCTTAGTGGTTTTGAAAATATTACTATAAATTACAGCAACACCTCCTCCTTTGCGTTTCAGGCGAGGTTCATGTTTATAACCGTAATCTTGTGGGGTTGACTCATTTAAAGCAATGTAATCGTTTGGTTTTAGCCAGGTTTCTGTTAAACACAGCACATCTAGGTTATAATCTGTAATCATATCATTAACTATTAGCGCTTTTGAAGTAAGAGATCGAATATTCAGCAACCCAAGCTTTATCATTTGCTCATTTGTATTATATCTGTTTTTTATTTGTTGAAGATCAATTAAATTTTTAACCTTAGATGGGTTTGAACGTATTTTGGATTTCCAAGTTCGGGGAACAGACACAGTCTCTATATGATGATATCTCGGTGAAAGAGACTCTATATGATGATATCTAGGTGAAAGAGTCTATATATGATGATATCTCGGTGAAAGAGGCTCTATGTGATGATATCTAGGTGAAAGAGGCTCTATGTGATGATATCTCGGTGAAAGAGGCTCTATGTGATGGGATTTATCTGACCTTGGTGACGTGAGGCCGCTAGCAGACGGTCGGTTAAGCCAGTCTGTCTGCTTCCTGACCTGAGCCCCAGATTGTCATGTTTTATCTCTAAGACTATGAGCCAAATTACTAGAGAGAAGAGCAGCACCATCCCAGGAGGGATGAATACCATCTCTTTTCAACAGGTCAGGTTTGCCCCAAAAACTTTTCCAATTGTCTATGAATTCTATATTATTTCGTGGACACCACCCAGACAGCCAGCCATTGAGTGAACACAATCTACTAACTATCTCATCACTCCGGCGAACAGGAAGGGGGCCAGAGCAAATTACAGTGCTTGACATCGTACTTGCAAGTTCACACACCTCTTTAATATTAATTTTGGTGATCTCCGACTGGCGGAGTCGAACATCATTAGTGCCGACGTGAATAATAATCTTAGAGAATTTACGTTTAGCATTAGCCAGCACTTTCAAATTTGCTTTGATGTCAGGCGCTCTGGCTCCCGGCAAACATGTGACTATGGTGGCTGGTGTCTCTATTTTCACGTTCCGTGTAATAGAATCGCCAATAACTAGGGCACAATCAGAATAATTCTCAGTGGGTGTTTCACTGAGCGGGGCAAATCGATTTGTTATCGGAACGGAAAAGGGGTTTTTTGATCCGCGACTACAGCGATCTCTCACTGTCACCCATCTGCCCTGCTGCACGGGCTCTACTTCAGCCGGAACCGACTCATGTAAAGAGTTCACTAGGCTAGGCGCATCCAAAATAGTATCTAAAGCTCTAGCACTCTTCTTACT
>NC_136899.1:214387-226887 GCF_949152265.1 Phoxinus phoxinus | reverse complement strand
TCTTACTCCGACATCTTACTCCGACATCTTACTCCGACATCTTACTCTGCCATCCGCCATCTTACTCCGCCATCTTACTCTGCCATCCGCCATCTTACTCCGCCATCTTACTCCGCTATCTTACTCCGCCATCTTACTCCGCCATCTTACTCCGCCATCTTACTCCGCCATCTTACTCCGCCATTTTACTCCGCCATCTTACTCTGCCATCTTACTCTGCCATCTTACTCCGCCATCTTACTCCGCCATCTTACTCCGCCATCTTACTCCGCCATCTTACTCTGCCATCTTACTCCGCCATCTTACTCTGCCATCTTACTCTGCCATCTTACTCTGCCATCTTACTCCGCCATCTTACTCTGCCATCTTACTCTGCCATCTTACTCCGCCAACTTACTCTGCCATCTTACTCCGCCATCTTACTCCGACATCTTACTCCGCCATCTTACTCCGCCATCTTACTCCGACATCTTACTCCGCCATCTTACTCTGCTTTCTTACTCCGCCATCTTACTCTGCCATCTTACTCCGACAACTTACTCTGCCATCTTACTCCGTCATCTTACTCTGCCATCTTACTCCGCCATCTTACTCCGCCATCTTACTCCGTCATCTTACTCCGACATCTTACTCCGCCATCTTACTTCGCCATCTTACTCCGCCATCTTACTCCGCCATCTTACTCCGACATCTTACTCCGCCATCTTACTCCGACATCTTACTCCGCCATCTTACTCCGACATCTTACTCCGACATCTTACTCCATCTTACTCCGACATCTTACTCCGCCATCTTACTCCGCCATCTTACTCCGACATCTTACTCCGACATCTTACTCCGACATCTTACTCCGCCATCTTACTCCGCCATCTTACTCCGGCATCTTACTCCATCTTACTCCGACATCTTACTCCGCCATCTTACTCTGCCATCTTACTCCGACAACTTACTCTGCCATCTTACTCCGTCATCTTACTCTGCCATCTTACTCCGCCATCTTACTCCGCCATCTTACTCCGCCATCTTACTCCGCCATCTTACTCTGCCATCTTACTCCGCCATCTTACTCCGCCATCTTACTCCGCCATCTTACTCCGCCATCTTACTCTGCCATCTTACTCCGCCATCTTACTCCGCCATCTTACTCCGACATCTTACTCCGCCATCTTACTCCGCCATCTTACTCCGTCATCTTACTCCGACATCTTACTCCGCCATCTTACTTCGCCATCTTACTCCGCCATCTTACTCCGCCATCTTACTCCGACATCTTACTCCGCCATCTTACTCCGACATCTTACTCCGCCATCTTACTCCGCCATCTTACTCCGCCATCTTACTCCATCTTACTCCGACATCTTACTCCGCCATCTTACTCCGACATCTTACTCCGCCATCTTACTCCGCCATCTTACTCCGCCATCTTACTCTGCCATCCGCCATCTTACTCCGCCATCTTACTCTGCCATCCGCCATCTTACTCCGCCATCTTACTCCGCCATCTTACTCTGCCATCCGCCATCTTACTCCGCCATCTTACTCCGCCATCTTACTCTGCCATCCGCCATCTTACTCCGCCATCTTACTCCGCCATCTTACTCTGCCATCTTACTCCGCCATCTTACTCCGCCATCTTACTCCGACATCTTACTCCGCCATCTTACTCCGCCATCTTACTCCGTCATCTTACTCCGACATCTTACTCCGCCATCTTACTTCGCCATCTTACTCCGCCATCTTACTCCGCCATCTTACTCCGACATCTTACTCCGCCATCTTACTCCGACATCTTACTCCGCCATCTTACTCCGCCATCTTACTCCGCCATCTTACTCCGCCATCTTACTCCATCTTACTCCGACATCTTACTCCGCCATCTTACTCCGACATCTTACTCCGCCATCTTACTCCGCCATCTTACTCCATCTTACTCCGACATCTTACTCCGCCATCTTACTCCGCCATCTTACTCCGCCATCTTACTCCGCCATCTTACTCTGCCATCTTACTCCGCCATCTTACTTCGCCATCTTACTCCGCCATCTTACTCCGCCATCTTACTCCGACATCTTACTCCGACATCTTACTCCGACATCTTACTCCGCCATCTTACTCCGCCATCTTACTCCGCCATCTTACTCCGCCATCTTACTCCATCTTACTCCGACATCTTACTCCGCCATCTTACTCCGACATCTTACTCCGCCATCTTACTCCGCCATCTTACTCCGCCATCTTACTCTGCCATCCGCCATCTTACTCCGCCATCTTACTCTGCCATCCGCCATCTTACTCCGCCATCTTACTCCGCCATCTTACTCTGCCATCCGCCATCTTACTCCGCCATCTTACTCCGCCATCTTACTCCGCCATCTTACTCTGCCATCCGCCATCTTACTCCGCCATCTTACTCCGCCATCTTACTCCGCCATCTTACTCCGCCATCTTACTCCGCCATCTTACTCCGCCATTTTACTCCGCCATCTTACTCTGCCATCTTACTCTGCCATCTTACTCCGCCATCTTACTCCGCCATCTTACTCCGCCATCTTACTCTGCCATCTTACTCCGCCATCTTACTCTGCCATCTTACTCTGCCATCTTACTCTGCCATCTTACTCCGCCATCTTACTCTGCCATCTTACTCTGCCATCTTACTCCGCCAACTTACTCTGCCATCTTACTCCGCCATCTTACTCCGACATCTTACTCCGCCATCTTACTCCGCCATCTTACTCCGACATCTTACTCCGCCATCTTACTCTGCTTTCTTACTCCGCCATCTTACTCTGCCATCTTACTCCGACAACTTACTCTGCCATCTTACTCCGTCATCTTACTCTGCCATCTTACTCCGCCATCTTACTCCGCCATCTTACTCCGTCATCTTACTCCGACATCTTACTCCGCCATCTTACTTCGCCATCTTACTCCGCCATCTTACTCCGCCATCTTACTCCGACATCTTACTCCGCCATCTTACTCCGACATCTTACTCCGCCATCTTACTCCATCTTACTCCGACATCTTACTCCGCCATCTTACTCCGCCATCTTACTCCGACATCTTACTCCGCCATCTTACTCCGACATCTTACTCCGCCATCTTACTCCGCCATCTTACTCCGACATCTTACTCCATCTTACTCCGACATCTTACTCCGCCATCTTACTCTGCCATCTTACTCCGACAACTTACTCTGCCATCTTACTCCGTCATCTTACTCTGCCATCTTACTCCGCCATCTTACTCCGCCATCTTACTCCGCCATCTTACTCCGCCATCTTACTCTGCCATCTTACTCTGCCATCTTACTCCGCCATCTTACTCCGCCATCTTACTCCGCCATCTTACTCCGCCATCTTACTCTGCCATCTTACTCCGCCATCTTACTCCGCCATCTTACTCCGACATCTTACTCCGCCATCTTACTCCGCCATCTTACTCCGTCATCTTACTCCGACATCTTACTCCGCCATCTTACTTCGCCATCTTACTCCGCCATCTTACTCCGCCATCTTACTCCGACATCTTACTCCGCCATCTTACTCCGACATCTTACTCCGCCATCTTACTCCGCCATCTTACTCCGCCATCTTACTCCGCCATCTTACTCCGCCATCTTACTCCATCTTACTCCGACATCTTACTCCGCCATCTTACTCCGACATCTTACTCCGCCATCTTACTCCGCCATCTTACTCCGCCATCTTACTCCGCCATCTTACTCCGCCATCTTACTCCGACATCTTACTCCGCCATCTTACTCCGACATCTTACTCCGACATCTTACTCCGCCATCTTACTCCGCCATCTTACTCCGCCATCTTACTCCGACATCTTACTCCGACATCTTACTCCATCTTACTTACAAGTTACACAAAATGTTACATTTGAAATGAACCGTTGCATCCGTTTAAACGTGAGGATTATATATTAGTTTTCTCGGGGGAAAAGACTGATGTGAAACTGTGTTTGTAGTTCAGCTGATAAAGAACATGGGTTAGATTCTCTCTCTCTCACTCACACACACACACACACACACACACACACACACACACACACACACACACACTCACACACACTGATGCACTTTGAATAAAAGCACCTGCGAGATGTAAATGAGAAGCACAGCCGTGTTTAATTAAGATCCATCAGTGATTAAGAGCGAGTGTGTTTGTGTGAACGAGCAGCCACACACACACACACACACACACACACACACACACACACACACACACACACACACACACACACACACACTCACTCACTCACTCACTCACTCAGCTCGACCCTGAAGCACTAACCTGAAGTGACTGCAAGGAGATTGCGAAGGCGAATTGGACGAGTTCCATTAGGAAGAGCAGAAACACCTTTAATTTCAGATTTTAATTGAGGCTGTGATCCTGCAGCGCCATCAGCTGCTGTCATTAGTGTGTGTGTGTGTGTGTGTCGTCAATGTGTGTGACAGTCATTAAAAATGACCATTACACTGTTGTGAATATGCCCACATCACACACACGCACGCACGCACGCACGCACGCACACGCACACACACACACTTACTCACAGGCTCACACACACACACTTACTCACAGGCACACTCACACACACACACACACACACTTACTCACAGGCACACTCACACACACACACACACACACACACACACACACTTACTCACAGGCACATACACACACACACACACACACACACACACACTCACACACACTTACTCACAGGCACACACACACACACACACACACACACTCTCTCTCTCTCACACACACACACACACTTACTCACAGGCACACACACACACACACACACACACTTACTCACAGGCACACACACACACACACACACACACTTACTCACAGGCACACACACACACACACACACTTACTCACAGGCACACACACACACACACTTACTCACACACACACACACACACACACACACACACTTACTCACAGGCACACACACACACACACACACACAGACACACTGTTGTTTTTATCATCGTATAATTGCATGGCACAGTTTAATTGCTCTCCTGTTGTTCCGTCTGATTGGCTGATTGTTATTTCCCTTTGCTCTGAGTGGACAGAGCCGTCGCTATGACAACGCACATTATCACCTCAGTGCTTCATTTGCATAAGCAGTTTCATATAAATATCAATATGGTCCAAACAAACAATATCATTAGAGAAGTGCAGGGAGGAGGAGAATATGGAGTCGTTAGAGCAGAAGTTGGTGATGAGAAACACAGTCTCGCCGTGAGTGTGGAGCCGAGGTCACGTGAGGAACACCCGTCCGGACTGTGCTGACCGCGAGGCCGTCCGGACTGTGCTGACCGCGAGGCCGTCCGGACTGTGCTGATCGCGAGGCCGTCCGGACTGTGCTGACCTCGAGGCCATCCGGACTGTGCTGACCGCGAGGCCGTCCGGACTGTGCTGACCCCGAGGCCATCCGGACTGTGCTGACCGCGAGGCCGTCCGGACTGTGCTGACCGCGAGGCCGTCCGGACTGTGCTGACCGCGAGGCCGTCCGGACTGTGCTGATCGCGAGGCCGTCCGGACTGTGCTGACCGCGAGGCCGTCCGGACTGTGCTGACCGCGAGGCCGTCCGGACTGTGCTGACCGCGAGGCCGTCCGGACTGTGCTGACCGCGAGGCCGTCCGGACTGTGCTGACCGCGAGGCCGTCCGGACTGTGCTGACCGCGAGGCCGTCCGGACTGTGCTGACCGCGAGGCCGTCCGGACTGTGCTGACCGCGAGGCCGTCCGGACTGTGCTGACCGCGAGGCCGTCCGGACTGTGCTGACCGCGAGGCTGCCCGGACTGTGCTGACCGCGAGGCCGTCCGGACTGTGCTGACTGCGAGGCGAGACTCAAGTCATGGGATTATTTGTAATATTCTGAATTGTTCATGAGAAATTGTTTTACGAATTCGATGTGAGGCTGTATCTCTGCAAAATATTCAAGGGAACATATCATTCAAATCTGACTTTCCCGTGTGCAGTAATCGGGCTTCTACAGACCCAGAACACCTGAGCAGTGAAACCCAGTCTCGGTTCTGGTGAGCCTTTCTCTGCAAGCATGACTAAAGAGGAGCAAATTTGACAAGCAATAATAAATGATCAGGGCCCGTATGTATAAAGCCACTCAGAGTAAAATTTTAGTCTCAAGTTTGACAAAATTCTAAGAATTACATAATTTTACTCTTATTCCTAAACTTAAGAATAAGTGTGATTCATAAAGGTTCCTAAGTGTTAAGACTTGGTCTCAGCTCCTACATTATTTAAGAGAGCTGGAGAGGTCTCCTAAACTAGTTAGGAGTAACAAGATGACAGCAGAGAGGTCTCTACTAGGTCTGCACTTTTCAATGAAAATATGATCTATTGTAGTTAAATGAGTTGATCAAACGATAACAAAGTTTAATCATCAAGGTATTCTTTAGTAACTTACCTTTAAGAAATTTTATGGCAATGAAATGAAAGTAATAATTATATTTTTGGCAACTGGAAAAATGCAGCAGTGCACCTGTGATGACTTGAGTCCTTCAGTCCACAGTTAGCAGGCTCTGGAATAGCACAATTGTGACTGACCACACCAAATATACAGAAGTGGCCAAAAGTGATGTGCAAAGGTTTTTTTAAATGACCCTACAAGTTTGCTTAAACCATCAAATTATGAGGAAAATATTTTTATATTTATATATTTATATTTTGTTAAGAAGAACAAAACACTAAACTTAGTGAAGGTATTTATCTTACAAAATTATTTCAAGTTACCTTTATTTCTACAGTGCTTTTTACAATACAGATTGTTTCAAAGCAGCTTTACAGAGATTACAGGAAAATAATGTAACAAAGTTAGTCTTGGCTGTACAGCAACTCTAGAAGAAAATAGTGTCATTGTCCTGCTTAAGTAAGTTCAGTGTTGATTCATTTCTACCAGAAAGACTCGGAAAAATGACGTGACAAAGTATAAATTTATTAACAGCCCATCAAGCAAGTATTGTCTTATAAGGTTCTTTGGC
Organism: Phoxinus phoxinus; assembly: GCF_949152265.1. Classification (NCBI taxonomy): domain Eukaryota; kingdom Metazoa; phylum Chordata; class Actinopteri; order Cypriniformes; family Leuciscidae; genus Phoxinus; species Phoxinus phoxinus. The sequence goes on along the minus strand of NC_136899.1, from coordinate 219,846 downwards.
ATAGGCCCGCCCATAGCTCGCAATCCGAGGGGACGTAATCTGCATTTCCTGCCTGAAGACGAAGGCAGGGGCGCAGCCAACCCCCCGAGGGATGAGGTATGGACAGATGAAGGACCCCCGGGTGGTATGGGCAGGGACCATCCTGGTGCTGGTGGTGGGGAGGTTGGAGGGGAATGTAGGCGTCAGCATCTGAGACGTGTGTAAGTACCGATCTTTTATACTACAAGTATTAGAACACGATTTGATAGATGAGAAGGTAATAAGTAACGTGACAATTTAGTCTTCCTGGCAGAACTTAAGCTAAAGCTTTCATTTCCAATAGAAAAAATCATTAGTTATCTATCTAGTTCATTTATCTATACAGCCAGCAGGCAGATCAATATTATTATTGAATATTAAGTGACAAAAAAGGGCAAACTACAGCTACAGGTTTTAGAAAAACTAAAAAGCTCACAGGAGAAAAAAAATCATACATTGTCTGCAATATAGTCATTTATTCATATTTCATTGTCCTCTCTTGTTTATTCACGTGTTCATAATTTCTTTGTTTGACAGCCTTATCACAAAGAAACAATTGACTCCAGGCACAACTACACAATACGTTTACAAAATATTTAACACATTTTTAATACTATTTGAATAAAGGGTGAATCTGACAATTTTCCTTCAATACTAATTTGTGATCATTTTGCACAATGCAAAGCAATTAAAAAATATATATATATATTTAAATATTAAAGTTTCAGTGTCTTAATTAAATTATTTTATTATAATTACATTACTTAATTGGTGTCATGCTGTTGTGACCTCACCCTTGGAGGCTCACTATTGGCTGATTCAGAGGTTGAGGGCGGCCATTTTGGGTTAACATCATTGTAGTCCTTAGTTCACAGCACTTAAGTCCCACTTTAAGAATCAGTCTTATACTTTACTGAAAGTGTTCCTCTCAGTGTTCCTCTCAGTGTTCCTCTCAGTGTTCCTCTCAGTGTTCCTCTCAGTGTTCCTCTCAGTGTTCCTCTCAGTGTTCCTCTCAGTGTTCCTCACAGTGTTCCTCTCAGTGTTCCTCTCAGTGTTCCTCTCAGTGTTCCTCTCAGTGTTCCTCTCAGTGTTCCTCACAGTGTTCCTCACAGTGTTCCTCTCAGTGTTCCTCTCAGTGTTCCTCTCAGTGTTCCTCTCAGTGTTCCTCTCAGTGTTCCTCTCAGTGTTCCTCTCAGTGTTCCTCTCAGTGTTCCTCTCAGTGTTCCTCTCAGTGTTCCTCACAGTGTTCCTCTCAGTGTTCCTCTCAGTGTTCCTCTCAGTGTTCCTCTCAGTGTTCCTCTCAGTGTTCCTCTCAGTGTTCCTCACAGTGTTCCTCTCAGTGTTCCTCTCAGTGTTCCTCTCAGTGTTCCTCTCAGTGTTCCTCTCAGTGTTCCTCTCAGTGTTCCTCACAGTGTTCCTCTCAGTGTTCCTCTCAGTGTTCCTCTCAGTGTTCCTCTCAGTGTTCCTCTCAGTGTTCCTCTCAGTGTTCCTCACAGTGTTCCTCTCAGTGTTCCTCTCAGTGTTCCTCTCAGTGTTCCTCTCAGTGTTCCTCTCAGTGTTCCTCTCAGTGTTCCTCTCAATGTTCCTCTCAGTGTTCCTCTCAGTGTTCCTCTCAGTGTTCCTCACAGTGTTCCTCTCAGTGTTCCTCTCAATGTTCCTCTCAGTGTTCCTCTCAGTGTTCCTCTCAGTGTTCCTCACAGTGTTCCTCTCAGTGTTCCTCTCAGTGTTCCTCTCAGTGTTCCTCACAGTGTTCCTCTCAGTGTTCCTCTCAGTGTTCCTCACAGTGTTCCTCACAGTGTTCCTCACAGTGTTCCTCTCAGTGTTCCTCTCAGTGTTCCTCTCAGTGTTCCTCTCAGTGTTCCTCTCAGTGTTCCTCTCAGTGTTCCTCTCAATGTTCCTCTCAGTGTTCCTCTCAGTGTTCCTCTCAGTGTTCCTCTCAATGTTCCTCTCAGTGTTCCTCTCAGTGTTCCTCTCAGTGTTCCTCTCAGTGTTCCTCTCAGTGTTCCTCTCAGTGTTCCTCTCAGTGTTCCTCACAGTGTTCCTCTCAGTGTTCCTCTCAGTGTTCCTCACAGTGTTCCTCTCAGTGTTCCTCTCAGTGTTCCTCTCAGTGTTCCTCTCAGTGTTCCTCACAGTGTTCCTCTCAGTGTTCCTCTGTGTTCCTCACAGTGTTCCTCTCAGTGTTCCTCTCAGTGTTCCTCTCAGTGTTCCTCTCAGTGTTCCTCTCAGTGTTCCTCACAGTGTTCCTCTCAGTGTTCCTCTCAGTGTTCCTCTCAGTGTTCCTCTCAGTGTTCCTCTCAGTGTTCCTCTCAGTGTTCCTCACAGTGTTCCTCTCAGTGTTCCTCTCAGTGTTCCTCTCAGTGTTCCTCACAGTGTTCCTCTCAGTGTTCCTCTCAGTGTTCCTCTCAGTGTTCCTCTCAGTGTTCCTCACAGTGTTCCTCTCAGTGTTCCTCTCAGTGTTCCTCACAGTGTTCCTCTCAGTGTTCCTCTCAGTGTTCCTCTCAGTGTTCCTCTCAGTGTTCCTCTCAGTGTTCCTCACAGTGTTCCTCTCAGTGTTCCTCTCAGTGTTCCTCTCAGTGTTCCTCTCAGTGTTCCTCTCAGTGTTCCTCTCAGTGTTCCTCTCAGTGTTCCTCACAGTGTTCCTCTCAGTGTTCCTCTCAGTGTTCCTCACAGTGTTCCTCTCAGTGTTCCTCTCAGTGTTCCTCACAGTGTTCCTCTCAGTGTTCCTCTCAGTGTTCCTCTCAGTGTTCCTCTCAGTGTTCCTCTCAGTGTTCCTCACAGTGTTCCTCTCAGTGTTCCTCTCACAGTGTTCCTCTCAGTGTTCCTCTCAGTGTTCCTCTCAGTGTTCCTCTCAGTGTTCCTCTCAGTGTTCCTCTCAGTGTTCCTCTCAGTGTTCCTCTCAGTGTTCCTCTCAGTGTTCCTCACAGTGTTCCTCTCAGTGTTCCTCTCAGTGTTCCTCACAGTGTTCCTCTCAGTGTTCCTCACAGTGTTCCTCTCAGTGTTCCTCACAGTGTTCCTCTCAGTGTTCCTCACAGTGTTCCTCTTAGTGTTCCTCTCAGTGTTCCTCTCAGTGTTCCTCTCAGTGTTCCTCTCAGTGTTCCTCTCAGTGTTCCTCACAGTGTTCCTCTCAGTGTTCCTCTCAGTGTTCCTCACAGTGTTCCTCTCAGTGTTCCTCTCAGTGTTCCTCACAGTGTTCCTCTCAGTGTTCCTCTCAGTGTTCCTCTCAGTGTTCCTCTCAGTGTTCCTCTCAGTGTTCCTCTCAGTGTTCCTCTCAGTGTTCCTCTCAGTGTTCCTCTCAGTGTTCCTCTCAGTGTTCCTCTCAGTGTTCCTCTCAGTGTTCCTCTCAGTGTTCCTCTCAGTGTTCCTCTCAGTGTTCCTCTCAGTGTTCCTCACAGTGTTCCTCTCAGTGTTCCTCTCAGTGTTCCTCTCAGTGTTCCTCACAGTGTTCCTCTCAGTGTTCCTCTCAGTGTTCCTCTCAGTGTTCCTCTCAGTGTTCCTCTGTGTTCCTCACAGTGTTCCTCACAGTGTTCCTCTCAGTGTTCCTCTCAGTGTTCCTCTCAGTGTTCCTCTCAGTGTTCCTCTCAGTGTTCCTCTCAGTGTTCCTCTCAGTGTTCCTCTCAGTGTTCCTCTCAGTGTTCCTCACAGTGTTCCTCTCAGTGTTCCTCTCAGTGTTCCTCTCAGTGTTCCTCTCAGTGTTCCTCTGTGTTCCTCACAGTGTTCCTCTCAGTGTTCCTCTCAGTGTTCCTCTCAGTGTTCCTCTCAGTGTTCCTCTCAGTGTTCCTCTCAGTGTTCCTCTCAGTGTTCCTCACAGTGTTCCTCTCAGTGTTCCTCTCAGTGTTCCTCTCAGTGTTCCTCTCAGTGTTCCTCACAGTGTTCCTCTCAGTGTTCCTCTCAGTGTTCCTCTCAGTGTTCCTCTCAGTGTTCCTCTCAGTGTTCCTCTCAGTGTTCCTCTGTGTTCCTCACAGTGTTCCTCTCAGTGTTCCTCTCAGTGTTCCTCTCAGTGTTCCTCTCAGTGTTCCTCTCAGTGTTCCTCTGTGTTCCTCTCAGTGTTCCTCTCAGTGTTCCTCTCAGTGTTCCTCTGTGTTCCTCACAGTGTTCCTCTCAGTGTTCCTCTCAGTGTTCCTCTCAGTGTTCCTCTCAGTGTTCCTCTCAGTGTTCCTCTGTGTTCCTCTCAGTGTTCCTCTCAGTGTTCCTCTCAGTGTTCCTCTGTGTTCCTCACAGTGTTCCTCACAGTGTTCCTCTCAGTGTTCCTCTCAGTGTTCCTCACAGTGTTCCTCTCAGTGTTCCTCTCAGTGTTCCTCACAGTGTTCCTCTCAGTGTTCCTCACAGTGTTCCTCTCAGTGTTCCTCTCAGTGTTCCTCACAGTGTTCCTCTCAGTGTTCCTCTCAGTGTTCCTCTCAGTGTTCCTCACAGTGTTCCTCTCAGTGTTCCTCTCAGTGTTCCTCTGATCCGGGATGACGGACGGACTTCAGGCCGATGATCCCACAGGATTCAGAAGCTTCTCAGGGAAACTCCAGCGCTTCTGAACATTATCCCGGGCCTCGCCTGTGTCCGGCGCAGGAAGCGCTATATTCAGCACAATAACACTCGAGTCCTCAAGGCCTGTGTGTGTGCGTGTGCGTGTGTGTGTCTCACACTCCATCATTATATCGGCTCTACACTACTAGACTCTGCAGTTGCATGACGTCTGCACTGAACACTAGTGCACATGTGATCGAGGAGACTGACCGCCGGTGTGACCGTGTTCGACTCCACAAGACAGGAAAGCCGGTCTTCACCTCGGCATCAGGATTGTGTCCTGCCGTCTGTCTGATCCACTGAACATCCACGCATCAGACACGGACGACCCGCTGAAGACCGGCTCCGTTTACATGCTGGTCTAGGCTGGTGTAGGCTGGTTTAGGCTGGTGTAGGCTGGTTTAGGCTGGTTTAGGCTGGTCTAGGCTGGTTTAGGATGGTTTAGACTGGTGTAGGCTGGTTTAGGCTGGTGTAGGCTGGTTTAGGCTGGTCTACGCTGGTTTAGGCTGGTTTTGACTGGTTTAGGCTGGTTTAGGCTGGTCTAGGCTGGTGTAGGCTGGTTTAGGCTGGTCTACGCTGGTGTAGGCTGGTTTAGGCTGGTTTAGACTGGTTTTGACTGGTTTAGGCTGGTTTAGGCTGGTCTAGGCTGGTGTAGGCTGGTTTAGATGGCGGAGCATTAACATGCAGAACTGATGCTGGTAGAGTAGAATAAGGTCTAGGTCACCAAACTCGGTCCTGGAGGGCCGCTGTCCTGCAGAGTTTAAGGTCCAGCACCTGCCTGAAGGGTTCTAGTATGCCTAGTGAGCCCTTGATTAGCTGGTCCGGGTGTGTTTAACTGGGGCAGGACAGCGGGCCTCCAGCACCGGGTTTGGTGACCCCTGGTCTAGAGCATCAGCTGCTGTCCGTCACTCATGGTCACTGGAGCA